>NC_085873.1:11581325-11596325 GCF_034702125.1 Engraulis encrasicolus
AGCTGATCATAAGAGAAAGTACACAGGTCTACTGGTTACTCAGATAACGTAACTGTGTTGGAAGGAAACTTCCGACGTTAACTTTTGACACCAGTCAGCTGACTCTGCCCTGGTCGGATTAAGTTTGTGGTGGGTTCTAGGTTTTCAGTGTTTTAGGTGGAACTCGATGCTACATCGTCAGTCCCGATGCATCCACAGCAATCTTCAAAGTTGTTCATGTAAGTTAAAAGTGTACCTTGTAAGTGTAGGCCTACCTATAGAGTATTGGTATGGCGTCATTATGTGGACAAAAGGTCCACGAGCGCCACTTACTGCCCACGCGAGGTATTTTATTCTGCGCGCGCGTGTAGACACTCTCGCGCGCGCGATTTTGCTCTGCGCGCGCGCGCGCAAACGCTGCCACGCGCGCGCAAACACCGTCTCACGCGCGAGAGGTGACATGAATTTCCTCACGCGCGCGAGCAGAAATATGAATATTTAAATTATCTCCTCCCACTGGTTAGCATAACAAATGAGGCGGAAGTTTGTTTAGTCCATAATAGTCAAACACAGATCTCAGGTTGATAGACTATCGTTGCTACGGTGACTGCAACCGACCACCTTTGAAACACAACTGAAACGCAACTCACGGCTGCTGCTGACAAGGGCATTCACCTCTTTATTCGTAAACCCATTTTATTTTTTGGTGGATGAAAACATTGTGTCGATATGCTATGTCTATGTTCGCCTTATTCACCCGGAACGTTCTAAAGACGTTGAGGGGTACACTTCAGGGGTACATTCGGCAACGCACCAGCTGTCATGGCGCCTCACTGTTGTGTGCCCAAATGTTCGTCCTCAAAGAGAAAAAAATCCTTCCGTGGACAGACTTTCCACCGTTTCCCCAAAGAGCAGGCACTTCGCCGTGAATGTATAAATCACATCAAGAGGGATCCTGGTCCATATTTCAAGGTAAGATGCAAAATTATGTTCAATCATACGCATCAGCGATTCCCTGATTGACGCTCCCAACCCAGGACGCTCCCCTTTCATCTCGCTCCCACTAGCCAGATTATCGGTACCACCGCCATATGACGGAGCTAGTTATGTTGTTGATGTTAGTTTTTTGTTTCTAACCCTAACCCTAACCTTACCCCTAACCCTAAACCTAACCCTAAATTGCTTGTATGTGGCAGTATATGATAATACGTGAAATATAATCGGGTGGGACTACACGTCCGGGAGTGATAGAAACACCTGGGACCGCACGTCCGGGAGCGATCTCAGTTGGGAGTCTCCATCCCCCACCGCGCATGAGCTAGCACAAATAAGCTAGCTCGCCAAACTTGTCATGACTCACGTAGCCTAATGACGCGAATGCCTCGGTGAAATAAAAAAAAATATGAATGTGTAATTACACAACGTTACATTTATATGATATTTCCAGATCGCTATTTCAAGATTATGCTTTTAATTGTGTGGTAAGCGATCCGATGGCCACTGATTTTGTGCTACCAGAACCAGTAGCATCGGCCTATTTGTGCCAAAATCAAGTTGTTTTGCTAACGAACTAAAATGCATACCCTGGTATTTATGGTTACAGATCAACGCTGAGACCAAGGTTTGCTCTGAGCACTTTGAGAAGCAGTGTTTTGTAAAGACCGCCCGTGGTATCACAAAGCTTATAAAGGATGCTGTGCCAACTTCGCCTGGACTTCAGAGAGGCCAAAGAGGAGAATCATCATTCGCAGACCGAGGTTAGTTTGTTCAGTCAATATTCAACTGACATGTGTTTAGCAACCCTCTAATAATAATAATAATAAACTGAGAATAGTTCGCCATAGGAATAGCCTACATTTAAATTTAGACAAGACTGGAGAATTAATGTATGTGCTGGAGATAATTGCACCGTTCCGCGGTGTCTCATTCAAATGAATTGCAAAGTAGCATGCTAGCTTTGGCTGTGGGGAGGGTTTTGAACAGGACTGGCCGCGCACGCCGACGCTGTCAGTGTGAAAGGCAGAGAAAAACACGCCGGCCGAAACTAAACTTTAGCATAAAGACCGCGTTCGTCCCGCGACCGTTCCGCCTTGGTATGTTTTGGCCCTAAGACCCCTTACATATCGCACGAAGCAAAGCGCTCAGGCCTGGGCAGGTTGCCGTGGCAACGCTTCGCACAGCCCTGGCTGGTAGAGCTGTGAAGGATTTTGAATGCCAGGCAGCCAGTAGGGTACAGGGTACAGTACAGGGCAAGCTCGCTTTTATGCTGTTATTGAGAATTTGATTGAATGAGCAGGCGTTGTAAACTATTCTATGCATCAAAAAGCCTTATGTTCTGCGCAGTGCTCCTCCCTCCGAGTCCAACGACTTTTTAATAACTCACTTTTCTAAAGTTTTAACTTGGATTTCTGTCATGTTTAAACGCCACCGCTCCTGAATCTCTCTCTATGCTGTGCCCTGCCTAGTATTTCTGAGTCCCCTGAAATAGGCTGTTATAATGCACTGGGCCCTTTCTTTCAAATTAGTCAGTTCGTTTCAGATCTTGTCATTTGTGCTATAGGTGACTGCTCAAGATGTGGCTTCCTGTAGTTCAGAGATAGTTTTCAAAACTGCCTCAAGCTTATGTAGTAGTGTTAAGAATAAACAGGTGTGGAACATATGGCCTATATTTGAATAGTTGTGGGAATAACTGTGGGAACATGGAGCAGCAAGAATAAGCTGTGGGACCAATGAGCTGTGGGAACATAGAGCAGCTGACCCCCAACAGGGTCTTCATGGTTGTATGACCTGAATACATTTTCAAAGCGGAGCCACAGGATGCGGGCTTCTACTCTGTTCAAATATTAGACGCGCCTTTGTCCTGCACCTGGCCTCAGCGAGGTGGGATGTGCATACTCTTACTTTTATAAAAATGTTGTATATTGACCACTAATTCTGTGCATGCTGTCATACAGAGATGATGAACCATTCCTGAAGTTGAACGCCAGAATGCAGGAAGGTGCTGTTTAAGAGCCTAGGTAGGTATTTGCTCTCAAGACACTTGTCTGCCACAATTTAGGAAACACTGTCAAAGTGTGTGAATGACAAAGACCAGCTTACAATGAATTCTCTTCTCTTTTCTTTCTGTGCTGTGTGGGACATGTTTGACATGTAAATAGACCACTAGGCTAGTTCAGTTGTTGGCGGTGGATTTATGTTGATTATAAATACAAGTCCTTTAGTAGGCTAGTAGGCTAACTAATTAATGCGAGCATGACCTACTGTGTCATGCTAAACAAGCAGGAAGCTGGGCATTCTTGGTGACTCTGAGAACTATAATACAGGCCAAGTCGTCATTGTTATAAGATGGTAATAACATCATCAAATATTTACCCTGTTGAATGGATGTACGTTTTTGCGTCACATCCTGTTGATGCTAAAATTACGTGCACTGTTACATCAAGATTCATGAACTTGTCAGCAGTGCAGCCAGCCTTCTTTCTATGGCCGTAATGTAATCGTTTACAGCTCTCGAAATGAGCAGACAGCTCAGCTGCTTGGTGCATACTCTTACCAATCGGTCTATATTATTCCCTCTTGCATTATTTATTTTCAGGCGGTGGAAGAAGCACTTGCAGGTATGCTACCGACCAGGCTCCTCAACATCAATCCGAGACGGAAGATGAAACGGGATGAAGCAGTTAGATTGAGGTAAACATCTACACACCCCTGTTCAAATTCCAGGTTTTTGTTAAGTAAAAAATGACAGAAAACAAACTGAAAGCTTTAAAAGGGAAGAATAGAAAATAAAACTTCTATTAACATTGTTGCATAAATATGCACACCCTTAAACTAATACCTTGTTGCAGCACCTTTGGCTTCTATCACCGCACTCAGTCTTTTGGGTAAGAGTCTATCAGCATGGCAAACATAGAAGTGACAATATTTGTACACGTATCTTTGCAAAAAGTACTCCAAATCTGACAGATTGCGAATGCATCTCATCTGCACAGTCCTCCTCAGATTGCCCAACAGATGTTCCGTGTCATACAGGACTGAACTCTCCCACTCCCAGTCCAGGGGCCTCATTTATCAAGCGTTCTTAGGCACAGATCTGTGCGTAAAGCGTGCGTGCGATCATTCCTGAGCAAAGTGTGGGATTTATGAACATGTACTTGAACGTAGAAATGTGCCTAAATCTACGCACACCTCAGACCATGCGTGTGAGTGGAAGAAACACGAAATTGCGAATAATATTGACCGTGCAAGCTACAGTTTGCTTTGAATGACAATGGAGTATGACCGTGTGCTATTTTACAGTGTTTTCGTTCATGTGTGTCTCCTTCTTTTACTTATTTTGAAACACGGTCCTCCTCCTGTCGAGAGCACCTCCACTTCTGCCACAGAAATGGTTCTATCTCCGCACTTCTCGCCAGCGCTTCGACTGGCGCGTGTGTCCGCGTGTGTTCATGTGTGTCCGAACAGGGTGGCGCCTTCGAATTAACATGGCATTTGAATATATTTTAATACCATATATGGTTACTTGGAGGCGTTTCGGGATGCTAATTACCCGGAATGCGCGCGTGCACAGTGATTTGGAAGGTGTGGGATTTATCATGCAGACGTGTGCGTAGGAGCAGCCAACGCACGTTTGATAAATCCCGATTTTTCTGTACTTGCGAACATTCTAAATTTCACTCGTAAGACACAATTTAGAAGACATTCTACGAACTGATGATAAATGAGGCCCCAGGTCTCTGCGGTCTTCTGAAAAGGACAATCTCATCATCCCCCGAGCCAGACTCCGTACTGTTGGTGACAGAGCTTTTTGTGTTGCTGCCCCCACGCTCTGGAACAGTCTACCTCCCAACATACGCCAGGCTCCCACACTGGCTACGTTGAAATCACATCTATTCACAGAGGCATATGGACTTTAACTTCACTGGCCCATCCCCTCCCCCTTCATGCCACTACAATGGCCCCTGTGGAACTGTTCTAAATTCCAACATCCATGACTTAAGCCCCAGTTACAACTGAAGAACGATAATCACATAGCATGATGCTGTCACCTTCATGCTTCACTTAAGGCTTGGTGTTACCTTGGCAATGAGGTGTTGTTACCTTTTGTAATTATGTCCAAAATGTTAAACCTCGGTTTCACCTGACCATAATACATCTTCCCACATGCATTTGGGAGATTACAGAAGTATTTTTTGCAAAAAATACTCCACCGAGATTTAACTTTTTGGTCATAATTCGAAAGGGTATATTTGGCACAAAACATCACCCCAACAACACCATACTTTAAGTGAAGGGAGCCTTGTTGGGTGTTGGGTGATCTGAGGAGGACTGACTGTGGGAGATTGCACTCGCAATCTTTCTGATTTGGAGGGCTTTGCAAAGAGGGGTGAACGAATATTGCCATATTAATGTGTGCCATGCTGAGACTCTTACCCACAAAAGACTGTGCTGTAATGAAGGCCAAAGGTGCTGCAACTAAGTATTAATTTAAGGGCGTGTACATTTTTGCATTGCACTGCATTGATTAATAGTTTCGATTGAAGGAGGGAAAAGCTGTGAATTTATTTGTCTTTCTATTTTTTTTTACATCACAAAAACCTGACATTTGAAGAGGGGTGTGTAGACTTTTGGGAGCCACTGTACATGTAGAAATGATGTGTTCATATCTCTAACCCTCTTGGTTTAGCATGATAATGAAAAGAACTGTGAGCAAAAATGTGGCAAGCAGAAAACCAGAGTGGCTAGTGACTTGGGAAAACCCAACTGTGGCCGGAGAGCAAAACATTAATGTCAAACCCTTGTCTGTACCCAGACATGGGTTCCTACCAGGTGTACGGGTACCCAAACACAACCACATCGTATGCAAAGCGCAAGTCTGAATTAAATTTTCTACACACATGTACCTAAAAAGTGTACCACAGTCACCGTGTAGTTTGAATACTTTTACTTGAAGGAGAGGATTGTGCACACAGGTGCAGTACGAAGGTCAACTGTAGTTTTCAGAGTGAGGAGTCTGCACACTTAGAATCGTTTTTGTTGCGTTTTATTTTTTCATGGCAGGATAACGTACCTCAACAGTCTTCTTCAGATTCTCTACAAACACAGTCTGAGTGGTGATTAGAACATGCCTGGCATCCAAGGGTGTGGCCAGTTTGTTAACCCTTTACACTCTACACTTTACAATTAGAATTATTGTACACTGTCTGGACAAGATGTAGAATACTACTGAGCGACAGTGATATGTCATGTTCTTAATACTGTTATATCCTGTCATTACAGACAAGGCGGCCGGAAACTTTGATGACCTCAATGACACTGGCTAGGTGAAGGACATCAACAAAATGGCATCAGGTCACCAGACATCAGCTCATAATCCACAACGTCATCAACCATTTTGCGCCAAAAATGAAGCCGTTCACATACCATGGCATCCTAAGCAGGTAATTTCATACCTCTCAGTAACCTCAGAATGTATTAACAGAATAAACAAAATCCTCACTTCCCATAATTTCTACCACATGTTTCAATAGGCAGCACTACACTACTGTGCAACAGTGAGAGAGAGCGGGCAAGGACAAGTAAAGCGGACCTACACTACAGCAAGACTTTGACACTTCTCCACGTTAGAGGCAGCCATCACCCCCACCGTTGAGCAGCGGCTATGTGTAACCCCCAAAAGAGGAGATGATCCGACGATGTGTGTGTGGTGTGTGTGTGTGTGTGTGTGTGTGTGATGTATGATATTGTAACACTTCAGTCCTTCTTTTATACTATACAGTGTATACATATACATTTGTGGGTTTGTTCAAAATCCATTGCTGAGGTTAAGAAATGCATTATGACAAATACATCTGATTCAGGTGTACTGTCTTTTATTTGCCACAAATAAATCACATCCTGGAAACCTGTACGATGTGTGGATTTAAAGATCTGCCAGATCTTTGTGACGGCACAGGATTGCAGTGGAACCCAAACATAGCCTACGAACTCCCACGCCATCTCACCAACTGCCGATATGCAGTATGCCTGATTTTTCCTGTACAGCAAAGAAATGTAGAGATTGTGCCTTCATCAAGAATAGGTCATTTGGAATCACAACTATTATTCAGTTTACTTTGTGCGTGTGGTGTTGCTATTGCTGTTATTATTATGTTACTAGTGACCCCTTTAGTTGAGTTCAATAGTCTACATGAAATCTCTGCACTTGTGTTACCACTACTGGGATTGGCAGCTCCCTAAATGAAAATGAGAAAAACTTGCCTGGATGAAATGTTATGAACTGTATGCGTTGTGCTGCTTGCTGAAGTAACATGACACCCACATCACCTTCCAGAAATAAAGTGTATACAGGCTACCTAACCAGAGTCCTAGAGACCTATTGCTGCTGTGTGATGAAATCCAGGCAAAGGCCCAAAAGCTTTGGCAATTGCTGCAACATGTAAAAAAGGTAGACAGATTAGGCCCCTGCAGATATGGCATGTGTAGATGGATTCAATTAAATTATTTAACCACTTAAATGGCTTGGGTCAGACAAGCTGGGCTGCACACTGACCTCTTCCATGTTGCCCATGTGGTTTCGTTGGCTGTGTGTGACAACCTCCGTACAAGGGCCGCCGATCAGCAACTGAAGGCAGATTTATTTATTTTTTAAAATGTCTGCACCTTTTTTTATTAAATGTATTGCATTGCACTGGTATCACATTGCATTAAATGTACTAGCCAAGTGACACAGAGAGCAGGTGAATACAGTGTATTGATCTGTACCATTTATGTCACTTCTTAAAGATTCAATTATTCAACTCTATATTCGAAGAGGCCGGTATTGCTCTACCATTTTCCACGAACCAGTCAACTTCCTGGGAGTAATTGCAGTACTTTGAGAAAGCGATCTTTCTAGCCTAATCATTCATTGTGCTTGTGTCAGTATTGTAGTGTCATTGTTTATTTACAGTGTGTCGACGCCATCTACTGGATACTCAGCGCACGGTTCATTTTCTAGCCACTTCATCATTTAATTCCAAAGCGATTGAGCTCTTTGATGCAATGTAGGCTAAATTCACCTAGAGCTCTAGTTGTGTATATCCAATGACTTATGTAGACCTCCTTGTGTATACCCGTTGTGGATCGCTGAATACATAGCCTACATTAAATCCATATTTCGGTCTCCGGTCTCAAGTCAACTGCGGCCGTCTTGCCTACTGTCGTCACCAGCTATGGAGAACACGACAGTGGCAAAATGGATGATTGTTCCAACCGATTTCAATAAAGGTTCTTTGATCTGACCGCTTGAATTGACTATCCGGCTCCCTCTTTTATTGCAATGCTTACCAGCAAAAGTATCAAACACACTTGGATCCTTATAGCCTACATTACAAATATCTGACTGGACCATCGTAGGAAACAGGTTTGTACCGGTATGTCTCTCAGTCATGCAGCACACGGAGCTGGATTTCAGTGAAACATTGCACTTACAACATGTTAACTTAAGGTCTCTGTAAACGTGCATTTTGGTCTTCTTTGCAAAACAACTTTGTCATCATGCCAAATGCCTAGCCTGCTAACTTTAAGCTCTTAAAACGCACTCGTCGTGAGCAAAATGAAGCTTGACAGGACACGAACCATATTTGATGAAATGTCTACTCACTTTATTCCTCATCTGCTGTCTGCGAATCTCAACAAGTTCGCCCATGAAATAAACAATTAAAAACAATGTTTTCATAAAAATGGGTAAGCAACCTTCAGTCATTCCACTCGTCAGTAAACGCCAGCTGCAGTTACCGTAGCAACGATATCAACAATTGCTCTTGAGATCTGTGTCTGATTATTTCAGACTAAACAAACTTCCGCCTCGTTGGTTATGCTAATCAGTGGGAGGAGATTATTTAAATATTCATATTTCTGCTCGCGCGCGTGAGGAAATTCATGTCACCTCTCGCGCGTGAAACGGTGTTTGCGCGCGCGTGGCAGCGTTTGCGCGCGCGCGCAGAGCAAAATCGCGCGCGCGAGAGTGTCTACACGCGCGCGCAGAATAAAATACCTCGCGTGGGCAGTAAGTGGCGCTCGTGGAACTTTTGTCCACATAATGACGCCATATATTGGTCATAATCTGATCATCAATTTAAAAGTTACTGTGCACACAAAATGTGTGATTTCAGGACAAATCAGGACCAACAAACGGGCAGATTCACAGACTCACTCACGGCTGAATGTCCAGAGAACAGTTGCCTCCAGCACCTTGAGCTGGAAGCAAAATGTAGACCAATGAAGGGTGTAATATGCCGGTCGTACTGAGGTAATAAGTCCACTCTAAGATTTAGTGATTCTTTATCAGCACCTCTGAGGTACCTGTCTTTGCTGCCAAGACCTTGACATTTCTATAGCCAAGGATCCACAGCTTTTAGAACTACCACTACTGATGATAGAAATAAATCTAATATTAGTCTGTGTTTTAGACTGATCGCACTGCCTTTCTTTACATTTTCATTGGCTCAGTGAAAATGGGAGCTCTTGCCAATTGATTTAGGTAATTTGCCATTCCTCCCTCCAAGGCATGGTCTACCAGAGAGGGTGTGGAAGAACATTATTGCACGGGGGAAAGGCAATCACTGCTCTTACTGAAGACTTCAATGGGCCTTCCTGAGCAATAGCCTAATGTTTTTTTTCCTTTTCATGGAATTAATATTGGAATAAATAATGTAAAGAATTCCATAGTATTTCAAGCCATAGACATTGATTGGGGTTTTTGTTTCAATTTTCCCCCTATTTATATTTATACATTTATTTATATTTATTAAAAAAACAGGTTTACTTAAGCAGTAAAACAATTTGATTTAGATCAAGATCACTGGGCGTATGTTTTCTTAATACACCTACAGTCATGTCATTTCGCCTCTTTTTCCAGTATTTTTCACCCCATTAAAATGGAGCCTGAATTCCGCCATTTCCAAAGGTGACTATCTCTCTATTAATGGTAATGTTTTTTTGTAATTACTTTTTATAATTACTCTCTTCTTTCTTCGCAATGGCAGATCATCCAAATGAGGTCCTTACAGCGTGTGTGTGTGTGTGTGTGTGTGTGTGTGTGTGTGTGTGTGTGTGTGTGTGTGTGTGTGTGTGTGTGTGTGTGTGTGTGCGCGCACGTGTGTGTGTGTGTGTGTGCGCACACGTGTGTGTGTGTGAGGTCCTTGAAGTGTGACATTTGCAATTACATTTCCAGGGTACTCCAGGGAACGTGGCTGCACCACCCTGCTTGACCCCCAGCTTAGTGCACGGTCGCCCTTTTCTCTCTGTGTCTCGCACACGGGGTACCTTACAGGAAATGTTAGCTTAAACGTTGCTCCTCCTGGGTGACTTGCTAGAATACAGTATATAAAACATCTTGGGGATTTCTTAAGGTTTTTTTTTTTCATTCTTGTCACTACAGCATCAGATACATAGGACTCCTATAATAGTAATTGGAGATGTATTAACATTTTTTCTTACTCCTGTCACCACAGCATTAGATATATGTAGGAGTGGGACTATTATTCCACAAGGTTTTGAGACACACACACGCACACACACACACACACACACACACACACACACGCACACACGCACGCACGCACGCACGCACGCACGCGCGCACGTGCGCGCGCACGCACACACACACATGCACATGCACACACGCAGTCACTGCTCACTAGGGGTGGGTTTCTCAAAAGCGTAGTTATTAGCTCGTTAGCAACTTGGGTAGTTGGCAATGGGAGATTGCATTGCAAACAACAAAGTAGCTACTGCGGTTTCCAGAAATGCACCCCGGGATAGTGGGCTAAAAGATTAGTTTGTGTAGGTCTGCCACTCAAAATGATTTGGTATAATTAACTACATCAATCTATTAATCTATTTTCCTCTGAATTTGGATATTTTAAAAGGTATTGAAAGGCATGCTGCCAATCATAAAAATGTTTATAAATGTGACAAATAGCAACCAGTGAGCTTCAATAAGTGCATTTGCAAATCCCAGACAAACATTTTGCCAATAGGCCTACCACAATCACAGGTGAATTAAACAGGTCACAGCTAACCAGAGGACATGGTAAATAAAAAAGAGAAAGAAATAATTGCTTACAACTTGACGGTTCAATTCTCTGAACAGACCTACATCTACATGGATGACACCACATCATGACACAAATATTTTGTGTGTCTAAAAATTAACTGAACTTCCTTGGAGGAGGTTTGCACTCTCTGAATGCATTTCTGTTCTTTTCCAATCAGCAGACCATACAATCCCCAAATGAAATGAACACAGTAGATGTTTCTGTGTTAAGTTAATTCAACAATTAAACAGTCAATTTAAAAGCTTCTGGAGCATGCAGTAGAATACTTTTTTTGTACTTGTATGTGCTTTTATGCAGGCCTACGTATACGTGTTCAATATGAAAAGTTCATAAACACCCCACACTGGATACTGTTCTTTTTTTCTCTTTATTTTTTTGTAGCGAAGGGTTGTGCACAAGGACTCTCTTGCACTTTTCTACTTATATGTGTATTTGGTCTTGGTTACTCTACTTGGTTTCCTGAATTTTCCCCTGGGGATTAATAAAGTTACTCTACTCTACTACTACTCTACTCTCTAAGTGTTGAACTGACACTGCATTTTTTTTTTTTTTTAGACAAATCAGTGGGTGGGCGAGTATGCCACTTCATGTCCAGCCACAGCCCACTCAATCAGATGGTTTGATGTCATAAAAAAATAACCTGTGTTAATAACCGGCATTTTCTTTTAAGGGTGTGTTATATATATTTTATGTCTATGGATAGGCTATATGGCTGGCTACGCCCAACCCCCCCCCCCCCCCACACACACACACACACACTCTCTCTCTCTCTCTCTCTCTCTCTCTCACACACACACACACACACACACACACACACACACACACACACACACACACACACACACACACACACACACACACACACACACACACACACACACACACATACACACACACACATACAGTCCCACATGTACGTCCCACAAGGCTGAAACCAGAAACCAGTTTCCGTAGCTACAAGATTTTGTTTTTTGACAACATTTTTTGATACTTTCAGCATTGAACATCAATGGCTCCACCACATTCTCCTGTCATTGCAGAGATCAAAGCATATGTGTCAAGCATGTGTTCATCATGTCCTCATTATGCATCAAATGAAGGGTCCTCGTTTGCATAGATTAGTGGAGTTTGACAGTAATGGAGGCCTTGTTCATCTGCGATCAGCACAATTAATGCAGAACAGGCAAATGCTGATTATGCTTTTACTCCTCCTCTTTCAACCACAGTTAACCCATTATCACATTTGACCCCCCCCCCCCCCCCCCCATCATAAATGTGTTGTTAACAGAATGGCTGGGACCCAGTTGTGATGTGCTTAGGCCTTTTAGGACGCTGTAGTTAAGATGTGAGTACATATTTTTGGGTCGTGCTGTGGAGCAGTTATACGTAGTATAGTAAGACTCCGTACCAAGACTGGCAAGTTGCTTGTTTACAGAGAATTATCAAACAGTTGCTTGCTCCTTGAATTTCAATGACAAAAGGTTCCCTCTGGCACCTACGCTGTATGGCTGAATTTTCTCACGTTAGTTAAAAAGACATTTCTTCCCCCATTTCATGTGCTACAGAAATGCATCTCAGCATCTCTTACTTGGCCCCAAAGTCAAAACACTGGAAATTTGACACCATAATTATGAAAACACTGGCCCATGTTTTGATGTGCTGGAACTCGGATCGCCAACGTGTAAGGTAAATATTTTCTCATAACTCCCATCATTAATCTGGCTCCAGTCCTCTGTGTAAGTGTGAGCATGTAATGAACCATGACATAATAAACAGTAGCTACGGTATCCAGGGCCACTGATAGCTTTTGCCAGGTCTTGGACAAAGTCATCTGAAAGACCCCCCTCTCATTGCATACAATGTTAACAAACTACCAGCCTTGTAATGCTATGTCTGTATCTATGTACAGAATGAAAGGGCCTGTGTGCACTTTAAATACACACTTGATGCATCTCTATGATGGCACTTTATGTCTGGTTTGTGTGTGTGTGTGCCTTCGACATCTGACCCTTTTGTCCCTCCCTGTCGACTTCCCTGCCGGTATCTTCCACAGGATATGAACCTACACTGAAGGCCTTCAGGGGTGTATCTAGCCATTTTGGGGCCCTAGGCGAAATATGAATATGGGGTCCTCAAAAGTCATTATATAGGCATAACATTCTGTCTTTTGGTGCTATTTTACTGTTTTGTATCATTTATATCTTACAAATTAAGATCAAGCCTACATTTTTGTGTGTTTACCACGCCTGCTGTGAAAGTTGGGGCCCCTATGGAGGTCAGATTTGATCGGGGCCCCAGGCAATTGCCTGGGTTTGCCTAATGAAAAGCCTGCCTCTGGCGGCCTTTCTCAATGGCATTTGCCGGGAGGAAATTGCCTGATTAAAAATTCGTGCCGTGCAAGTGGCAAAAAGGGTTTGAACGAGCCCTAGATGTGAGATGGGTGTCAATTTGCCGAGCTGTCTGCGGCACACCGCCTCAGGGGGGTCAGACAGACACGTGCAGAGCAGAGAGCGCTGAGGTGAAGAAAAGAAGAGGGGGAAGAGAGCGAAAGAAACTGAAGAGATGAGTAGGCAGAGAGACACATGCAGAGCAAAGTGCACAGAGGTGAAGAGGAGAGAAAGAGGGAACGGAGAAAACTGAAAGAAAAAGAGAGAGACGTGAGGGGGAAGCATGAGTGAGAGAGAGGGGGGGAGAGAAGAGAGAAGGAACAGAGAGAAAAGAAAGAGAGAGATGGGTGAGAAGAGAGAGAGAGAGAGAGAGAGAAATGGGTGCCCTTTTAATTAGGTGGCAGAAATTAACATTTAAATCAGATGGTTTTTCACGGACAGTGGAACCACAGGGTACATCTCTGAATACAGGCGACGGGGGTGTCGAGGGTTCTCTCTCTGTGGGTGTCGTCATTACTAGAGGGGTCTATTTTCATTTTCTTTTCTTCTAACTACATTTCTAGGTACAACAGGCTATTATGGATCCAAGCCAATGCGTGTCAACCGAGGCACATCAAATCATGAACATTTTCATGCACAAGTGGGTTGTTTTAAATCATTTGTTTTTATTTTACCACGAGAGACATTTTTGTTGAGGTATTTTGTTCAGTATAAAGGATCTAAGTTGCTTGCAAGATAGACACACACACACACACACACACACACACACACACACACACACACACACACACACACACACACACACACACACACACACACACACACACACACACACACACACACACCAACGCAAAGTCATAAGCATTTCAAACATAAACATTAAAATGAAATGTCTGTTTAGACACAAAAAACACTAGAATATCTCACTAATTTTTCATTCATGCTTAAAGGCTGGGTGGTCACCAAGTTCTTTATATACTCAGCCAATCCTTCACCCCTGAAATCCCTTGTGATGTTTGTGAAAGCGTCTCCTTTGCTGTACCACATTAAATTCAGCGGAGTCGTCTTTGTTATTTTACACTCCACTGACTCCACAAAAATCCCAGCAAGCCGTTCCAATCAGACATTTCAGACATTTGCTCGCAGGCAAGAACTTGAACTGCATGACTAATAACGTCTAATGAGAATAAAAGATAATTTTGTGTTTTTCTCTTTTTTTCATTCTCACAGACTTAATGAATTCTGTTCTAATTGGGATTTGAGGAAGTTTTTATTTATTTTTTTCTGAAAATGTCTGGATGCTCAAGATCACGTCTCTCCTAAGTCATATGTAGCTGAAGATGGATGGTTATCTTTTTATGTGTGTGTGTGTGTGTGTGTGTGTGTGTGTGTGTGTGTGTATGTGTGTGTGTGTGTGTGTGTGTGTGCGTGTGCGTGCCTGCATCTATGTGTGTGCATTCGAGGGTGCATACAGCACGTGTGTATGAGCATGTGTTTTCTGCTGAAAAAGGAAACACACACACACACAAAGG
>NC_085873.1:11601325-11603825 GCF_034702125.1 Engraulis encrasicolus
CTAGTACAAAGGCAAAGTGCAGTAATCCAACTGCCCCACCAAGGCAAAGTGCAGTAAGTAAAGTTGTAAAAGCTGGGCAGAAAAAAATGCCTTTTTGCTTTCAAGTTAGAATTTTTTTTCTGACTCTCCATCAGATATACACCAGTCAATCATTTAGGCTGTGCAAGTAAGTCCTATTGTTGTGTGACAGCCATTTGAAAAGTTATTCAGCCTTGTGTCCTTATGTTGAAGTTGAGCTAGAAACCCTACGCTTACTTAGATGAAAATGCTGTGTTGTTTTTCATGTACTTACAGCATGATGATTATCCGGCACCTTGATCAGTTTTGCTGTCCATCTGAGTTCCACACTATGTGAGCCGTGTGGGAATATCCAGCAGCAAACAAGAATCCAACTGATCTCTTCAGTGTCCTGCTGCTAAATGAGTATCTCTATACTCAGGAGAGGTTTTAGAATCATCTCCATGTCATATAGTTCTATTATGACATCATACTATGTCACAGACAATTGACCACATTGGAATCCAGTGGCAGCCAAACATTCATCTGTCAAAGAGAGATCACCCGTAAAGTGAATCTGGCTCGAGTCCTGTGCTGAGCCTATACTGCCGTACAAAAGCAAAATGTAGAGACTGACTACATATTTAGTCAAACTTGAGATTAGACTGAAGACGATCTTCATTACACCTCCTTGATGTAATGACCAAGCGTCATGGTGCAAAAATGTCCCCTTTCAGAGATGTCACATTTGCAGTAACTACAATATCCAACCTAATACCGCGGCTTTGAAAGCATTTACATCAGTGCCGCTTGTAGGAGCTCAATTTCTCTCTCTCTCTCTCTCTCTCTCTCTCTCTCTCTCTCTCTCTCTCTCTCTCTCTCCCTCTCTCTCTCCCCCTCTCTCTCTCTCTCTCTCTCTCTCTCTCTCTCTCTCTCTGTGTGTGTGTGTGTGTGTGTGTGTGTGTGTGTGTGTGTGTGTGTGTGTGTGTGTGTGTGTGTGTGTGTGTGTGTGTGTGTGTGTGTGTGTGTGTGATAAAATGCTGTGTTGATTTTCATGCACTTACAGCTTGATGATTATCTGCACCCTGATCAGTTTTGCTGTCCATCTGACTTCCATGCTATGTGAGCCATGTATGCAAATCCAACTGTCCTCTTCAGTGTCCCGCTGCTAAATGAGTATCTCAGGTGAGGTTTTAGAATCATCTCCATTGATACGTCATACAGTTCTATAATGACATCATACTATGTCACAGACTAGTGACCACATTGGAATCCAGTGGCAGCCTAACATGCATCTGTCCAAAAGACTATCACCTGAAAGTGAATCTGGCTTGAGTCCTGTGCTGAGCCTATAGAAAGGCAGAGTGCAGTGACTACACATTTTGTCAAACTTGAGATTAGACTGAAGATGGTTTTCATTACACCCCCGTGATGTGATGACAAAGTGTTATGGTGCAAATGTGTCCCCTTTCAGAGATGTTGCTATGCCATACTTTCAGTAACTACAATATCCAACCCAAGGTTTGAAAGCATATGTCAGTGCCACTTTCTCTCTCTCTCTCTCTCTCTCTCTCTCTCTCTCTCTCTCTCTCTCTCTCTCTCTCTCTCTCTCTCTCTCTCTCTCTCTCTCTCTCTCTCTCACACACTCACACACACACACACACACACACACACACACACACACACACACACACACACACACACACACCCCACTAGGACCGTAATACCTTTTGATCTGAAGCATCTGGAATGGAAACTTCAGGAAGAAGGGAAAGCCCTACAGATATGGAGACTGTTTTTCTTCTATTGTGCATGTTCAGCAACCTTGTCCTGGCTCAAACCTTCTGGTAACTTCTGATACACAAGTAGGCCTAAGTAAAGTAAGCAAGTAAGTGCATGAATGAATGAATGAACGAATGTATGAATGAATGAACAAATTAATGAACGAATGAATGAATGAATGAATGAATGAATGAACGAATGAATCAATGAATGAATGAACAAATGAATGCATGAACGAATGAATTATATAATCAATTCAAGTGTAGACCAATGTTTAAGAAAACACAAACAGCATTTAAGTATTTACATATGAGGGTGGGAATATTGTAGCTCATTGTAAATGTTTGTAAAGATCCTACTGCTGAAAATGTCCAACTGTTGCTGTTCCAACACGATCACGCTGGATGTGGAACCATTCCTCTCCATTCCACCTCCACCTCCTGCTCCACTTCCCTGTCATCTTCCACCTCCTACTTCTCCTCCATTCCAACTGCACCTCCTCCTCCTCTTGTACCTCTTCCTCCTCCACTTCTACCTCCTCCATCCAGCTCCTGCTCCACCTCCCTCCTCCACCCTGCTCTTCTATCTTATCCTTCTCCTCCTCTTCTTCTTCCTTCTCCTCCTCCTTTTCTCTGTCCGTCCTCCGCCTCCACTTCCTCCCCCTCCAGCCCCCCCCCTACACTTTTACGTCCTCCTTCTCTTCCTCCTCCTCCTCCTCCTC
>NC_085873.1:11606325-11613825 GCF_034702125.1 Engraulis encrasicolus
GAGTACGAACAAATGCAAATGGTGGATGAAGGCTGCCTGAAAGAAGTACATCTCCACTGGCAGATGAGGAGTATGTGTGTGTGTATGTGTGTGTATGTGTGTGTGTGTGTGTGTGTGTGTGTGCGCGTGCGTGTGTGTGCGCGTGCGTGTGTGTGCGTGCGTGCGTGCGTGTGTCTGTGCGTGTGTGGGTGTGTGCATGTTGGAGGTATGTGCTGGGGAGTTCCATGAGGGGTGGGTCGTGCATGCGTGTGTGCGTATGCGCGTGTGTGTCTGTGCGTATCCCCTTAATGGGTTGAGTCCTGAGGTGCATGAATTATGTATGACCGTCTCAGAGCCATTGTCATGCTTGTGAGCTCAATACAAACAGGAAATCTCTCTATATTGGTATCTATAAATACATACACGGCTTTTGAATCGGCCCCCTGTGAGCATATGTTTATACAGTAGTAGACCAATGCTCAAGAGGACAGGCTACTTCTACTATAAAGACATGAATTTGCCTTTAAGGACGCTGATATGTCGGTATGTGTGAGTTTATAGGCGTCTTTGCACGTTTGGTAATTAGGGCTAAATTGATGCAAATTAATTCAATTAAATATTTGAATTTCTGTCTCTTAAAGTGAACGGAATGCTGAACGTGCTAAATATTTATGGTCATGTGTCGTTGTTTATGCTAAGCCATGTCTTGATGAATGCTAATCTGTTATTTGCTAATTATGATTACAAATGGTCATGAATGCATACACATTGTTGCTGCAAGAAAATATAACGTGTGTGTGTGTGTGTGTGTGTGTGTGTGTGTGTGTGTGTGTGTGTGTGTGTGTGTGTGTGTGTGTGTGTGTGTGTGTGTGTGTGTGTGTGTGTGTGTGAGAGAGAGAGAGAGAGAGAGAGAGAGAGAGAGAGAGAGAGAGAGAGAGAGAGAGAGAGAGAGAGTGAGAGTATGTGCCCATGTGTGTGTCCATGCTTGCGTGTGTGCGTGTGTATATATGTGTGCCTGTGTCTGTAGTTTTTTTCTCTGTGTATGGCTAATTTGGCAAGAAGCATTTGAAGTGGGTTTTCCAGCAGCCAGTATTCTGTAAAAGAAAAATTACAGTGTTAACTCGATATTGACAGGCTGAATGTAACATCTTACAGTATGTGTAAAACAAAGGAAATACACACTCCACGCTTCTAACTCACGGACCCGGAGCAACCAGAGCAGGACTAAATCATAAGTAGAAAGGAAAAAGAATCTGCCACACCGATGTCTATTTTTTGTTAATTATTTTATCAGTGCATTCAGACTGACATTTCGATATGCGTCTTCATCATGATATGAGTCCTCCTCCTCCTCCTACTCTAATGAAGATGCATTTTGCAACGTTGGTCTGAATGCACTGATAAAATAAATAAAAAACAGACATCGGTGTGGCAGATTCTTTTAAATTTCTATCTTCTAGAGTGGTCCTAGAATACTCTCTCTTGAATAGGTGCCATGCTTTCAGTGATAAGGGGTTGTTATTAATTAATGAGACATAGGATGACGATACTGAGGTCAGTGAAGGGTAGGCCATTCTACAGTACATCCATTTATTTATGTATGTATTATTATTACCAACGTCATTCTTTTGATTTTATTGGTTTTCATTCATCATTTCATGTAAGGCTTCTCTCTGTGCGTTTTGTGGCAAACAACACCCCCAAGGACAAGATCTGAATAAAATCTCTACTGGTGCGAGACTACGTACGTAACTACGGAAACAGAGGCATCCCATTAACCCCACACTGTGGAAAGGAAACGTTCTGCCGGTATGGTTGTCAGCAGTTTGCACAGTAGCACATGCAGACAAGCCTCTCACAACAGACAGCCTTGACATGGCTGCTCCCCCATTAGCATGTGGATCTGTTTTCACTCCTGCCACCAAAAGATGGAGGACTGCACGGGCCTTCTGGGCCTAGGCCCAGGGGCCCAGGAGTCAAGCGGGGCCCTGAAGGCCAAGACTCTATCTTTTCTTTTTCATGTTGCGTAAATATCACACTTTTAACAACTGTGTTTCCACATTTTCTCGGAGTATATACGTAAACATCCAACAACATGTCTCTAACATCTGGCCTAAAACCCTGAATCTTTTCTTAAACTAGAAACACCTACTATGGAGGGGGCCCTTTCTTATTATCTGGCTCAGGGGCCCATGGAATCTTAATCCATCCCTGCTGCCACCGTCAGGAAGACACATTCTGAGATTGTGTATCAAGTGTGTGTGTGCATGCGCGTGCATGCGTGTAAAATATGCATAATAAACCAGCTAACAGTATCAACATTGAATTTAAGCACATCACAACTTGAGAATAACTTCAGGCATGATTGTTGTTGTGGATGTGGAGTACTGTATCATACTGTATCATCAAATCTCAATTTTAGCTAAACATGTGGATAATCATTACTGCCTCAATAAAGACCCATAGGGTAATGAGCAACCAGTGTTGTATTTCTGTATGCCTCTATGTATCTATGTATGCCACATGTGACCACACACACACACACACACACACAAACACACACACACACACACACACACACACACACACACACACACACACACACACACACACACACACACACACAGACACACACAGACACACACACACACACACACACACACACACACACACACACACACACACACACACACACACACACACACACACAAACACTTTGCGTAAAAGATCGAATACAATTTTGGGGGGAGGGGGCACACATCAAAGGCGGCCAGAGTTGTGATGTTTTTGACGGTTAAAATGATGTATGAATGTAAGAAGATGTAAGATGTAGGCTATTTTTCGTGATCAACATATTTCATTACTTCATGTCATTACAAAAAGAAATCAGCCTTTTGCTGTTATTATGTATACAGCACGTCAATGATCACACAGTATGGCTAAATAAATCAAAAGCAATGCCTTCCCCATAAAAATGCACAAATAGGATACAGTATATATAAACTGAAACCCACATGCAATTGACTAAGGTGATGTTTTTATATGTGGATATTTTTTTCTCCTGGTTGCATTGGTTTTGCATTGGTTTTGACCTTCCGTTTCCACGTAGCAGATATTTAAAATCCAGGTATAAAAAGCAGGAGAAAAAAATATCCTGTTTAGGGGGCTGAAACGCATTTGTTACAATGGAGGATTTTTTTTATCCACATGTTGCGTTTACACCTAGCAGGAGAAAAAAATACCCTGCTAAAAAAATATCCCGCTACGTGGAAACAGCACCTAAATGTAGGGCTGAATGGGGCTTTACTACTCCTCCTACTCCCTCCTGCAGGTCTCAGTCATGATTCAATGCCATGTCCAAGCACTACTTCAATTCCCTTTACAGTGCGGGATATGAAGGCAATGACCTTGACATGAGTATAGCACCTCTCAAGGTAAATGGAACCTGCACTTCAGTGTGTGTGTGTGTGTGTGTGTGTGTGTGTGTGTGTGTGTGTGTGTGTGTGTGTGTGTGTGTGTGTGTGTGTGTGTGTGTGTGTGTGTGTGTGTGTGTGTGTTCCACTTATCTCATGGGCAGTTGAGGTATGAAGACTTGTCTTAGCCTCCGTCACAGTCACATCGCTATCATATATACACAGAACGACCGTGAACTTGATTTTCACAATCAGCCATATCACATACTGTACATAGGTAGACCTTGGCAGAGAGAGAGAGAGAGAGAGAGAGAGAGAGAGAGAGAGAGAGAGAGAGAGAGAGAGAGAGAGAGAGAGAGAGAGAGAGAGAGAGAGAGAGTGAGAGAGAGAGAATGAAAGAAAAAATATGGTGGCATGGTGAGAGTGAGAGGGGCAGGGCACAGAGTAAATGAAATGGGAAATAGATGGAGGAGGGGAGGCAGCTGACAAAACGAAAGAAAGAAAGAAAGAAAGAAAGAAAGAAAGAAAGAAAGAAAGAAAGAAAGAAAGAAAGAAAGAAAGAAAGACAAAAAGGAAGAAAGGGAGACAAAACGAAAAAAAAAGAAAGCAAGAAAGAAAGAAAGGAAGAAAGAAAAGGAGAACGAAAGAAAGCAAGACAGCAGAGGAAAAGCTTTTTTCCCCCTAAGCCAGGTCTGTTTAAGCTGACTGGTGCTGAAACGCTGCAGTCTCTGTGGACCTGTAAAACGACACTATCGGTAACGCCATGTCAGCAGGCTGTCAGGCCGCCGACACATCTCCACACATGTGTATTCATGTAGCTGTGTGTGTGTGTGTGTGTGTGTGTGTGTGTGTGTGTGTGTGTGTGTGTGTGTGTGTGTGTGTGTGTGTGTGTGTGTGTGTGTGTGTGTGTGTGTGTGTGTGTGTGTGTGTGTGTGTGTGTGTGTGTGTGTGTGTGTGTGTGTGTGTGTATGCATTTGCGTGTGTGTGTGATGCAGATAGTAGCTATGAGTACTTTCTACTCCTCATAAAACACACACACACACACACACACACACACACACACACACACACACACACACACACACACACACACACACACACACACACACACACACACACACACACACACACGCAAACACACCCCATCTCATTTCTAATCCCATCTCAACGAGATGGGGGAAAAAGCATCACACGTTATTGGAACGATTTAAATGGTACTTTCCCATGACATACACAGAAACATGCACACTGACACGGGCAGGCAGTCACACGTGCGCACACATACAATCACACAGTCTCACATACATACACACATACCATACATGCACACATACACTCACGCACACATGCATACACGCACGCACGCACCATACGTGCACGCATGCAAACACGCGCACGCGCACACACACACACACACACACACACACACACACACACACACACACACACACACACACACACACACACACACACACACACACACACACACACACACACACACACACACACTTTTCTCATTTTGACACCCACTTGAGAAATGTAGAGGGTTTCTAATAATTCATGCTCCCCAATTAAAGCGTGGGCAGAGCTTTCCTGCAAATGACGAAAATCAGGAAACATATACTGTGCATCAGCTAAAAACGTGGTGTTTTGACAGACACGGTTTGCTTACTTTTCTAAACTGTGTTGCAGATTCCGTGGAACAGCATTTCTCCACTTTTATTTGATATTTTCAACAAAACCTGAATCTGTCCAACAGATCAGTTGCTCTATTTGCTTGTCTGTTTACAAACTCGGTCTCACCTGGAAAACAAAAGACTGCACCTTCCCAACTCTCTTACTTTTCTCATCCCTTTGTTCGTCCTAAAACACAGAGAAAAAAAACAGCCCACGCCTTCCTTCCTGACAGTTAGTCATTCAAGCTGACAACCCAAACATGAAACTGGAGGGGAAGCTGTTTAAAATGTTTCCCCCGACTGCTTACTGCACTACCCCATCACCCTCCGAGGATGAACACAAAAAAGAAAAAGATACAACAGAAAATACACAGTAACCCCTACAGAGAGACAGGGGCAAATGTGGGGAGGAAAAAGGATGGCAGCCCCAATATGTCTGTGGCAGTTCCGGGAGTCGGCTACCGTCTTGTTTGATGTGGATTTTTGGCTTTGTTGACTGGAGTACAGTATGCTGCAGTGTATGAGCAATTCTTTCTGGTCAGATTTGGCCATTTGTCTACAGTAGGCCTATATTTAATTCTACTAATGATAGCTATGCGATTCCAATAGGAAATAGAAATTGTGATATTTCGCAATTCGGTCACTGGATCAGCACACTTCAGATCAAATTGTTTGCAGTGGCCCCTGGACCGAAACGAGTTTGACACCTCTGCCATGGGGAATACAGGAAGAGTCTTACTATCTCCGGTATCACCCTCAGCAACCCCCTGTGATTTCTTCCTCATTCTCGCATCATCTGCAGCTTTATTTACTGTAATCCTTATCCTTATGTGAAAGTGAAAAGTGAAAGCCCATTGGGAAACTAATGAAATGAACTAATGAAAGCCGACCTGGGAAACTCCAACTCCCATTGTCATTGTGACACAGCACTCCACAGCACACAAGTGAACACTCCACACTGCACACAACGAAATTGCATTTATGCCTCACCCGTGCAAGGGGGCCACCAACCTGGCGAACCGGCAACCTCTGGGATGCAAGTCTGACGCCCTAACTGCTCACTCGTTAGTTAACTCGTATCCACCCCTGATATCCCCCTCAGAAGCTGAATCAAATGAACTAATGAAAGCCGACCTGGGAAACTCCAACTCCCAATGTCAAGTGACACAGCACAAAAGTGCACACTGCACACAACAAAATTGCATTTATGCCTCAACCGTGCAAGGGGGCAGCCCCAATGCGGCGGGACAGTACCATGCGCAGGGTACCTCAGTCATGGAGGAGGATGAGAGAAAGCACTGGTAAATTATTCCACCCCATCAACCTGGCGTGTCAGGAGTTGAGCCAGCAACCTTTGGGCTACAAGTCCGACGCCCTAACCTCTTACCAGCTACCCTCAATTGTATAAATCCCTATGAATAGATCTTGAATTGATCTTGAAATTTGACAATAACGCAATAATCTAAAAATTTGATCCACATCTTCTCAGCTAGCAGCTATATGAACTCTGATAGATCTGCCTTGATCCAGAACAGCATTGTCACAGGGAGAAGGGACCTGGCAGGACTGGGGGAGGAACATTGACTGGGCTGTGGATTTTTTTTGCTGAGCTCAGGTGAAGCGTTTAGATACCAGCTGCTTCAAGGCTGTGCTGCTATAGCTTGAAGATGATATGTGAGAACAACGCTTCATTTAGCCCTTTTTAAATGCTTATCCACTCCTTACTCGAACATGTGTTCTTCCCTATTGGACCTTATTGTGCATGGGACAGAAGAAATCCATCGTGAATTTTGACTATCGAATCCAGCACTAATCATCTTAGTCCAATTCACACCCTCTTCTCAGCTTGCAGGCAGCTGCATGAATTCTGATATGTATCTGCCTTGATCCAGCGCAGCATGGCCAGGGGAGCTGGCAGGCCTCTGGGATGAACGTTGACTGGGGAATTGTGCTGAGCTCAGGTGGAGCGTTTAGACACCTGCTATAGCTCATTGTATTGCAGCTAGGAAACGTGGTGTGAGGATGAGATTGAGACTATCGGTTTCTGTGGATCTTAGTGCTTCCCTCTTAGTCCCTCATCCAGTAGGCCTATATACACTGTTATGCGTGTTATACCTGTGTGTAGAAGGGTAGTAATGGGTAAGCGGGTAGGGCGTCAGACTTGTAGCTGGAAGGTTGCCGGTACCGACTCCTGACCCGCAATGTTGGAGGTGGGAGTAAGTAACCAGTGCTCTCATCCATGACTGAGATACCCTGAGCATGGCACTGTCCTGCCACACTGCTCCCTTTTGGGCGCCATTGGGGACTGCCCCCTTGCACTGGTGAGGCATATATGCAATTCTGTTGTTAGCAGTGTTCACTTGTGTGCTGTGGAGTGCTGTAACACAATGACAATTGGAGTTGGAGTTTCTCAGTTGAACTTCAAAATCAAT
>NC_085873.1:11623825-11661325 GCF_034702125.1 Engraulis encrasicolus
AAGAAGAAGAAGAAGAAGAAGAAGAAGAAGAAGAAGAGAGAGAGAGAGACATACAGAGAGAGAGACATACAGAGAGAGAGAGAGAGAGAGAGAGAGAGAGAGAGAGAGAGAGAGAAAGGCTGTGGGAAGATGATGAAAGAAACCAAGAATGATAGAGGTGAACAAAGGCAAAGATGTTGTGAAAGGGGTGGAAAGAGAGGGCAAAATAAATAGGAAGATGAGTGGAAGATGCAGTATGACTAGAGACAGAAAACAAGACAGAATACTGAGAGAGGATTGAGAAATGATGTGGAGGAGGAGGGTTTGCGAGAAGGAAATGGTGATGAACACCATGGTGATGAAGAGAAATAATGGAAAGAAAGAGAAAGATGATGTGGAACGGAAGAGAGAGAAGCTGTAAGGAAAAGCAGAAAGAGAGAAAGAGAGGGAGAGAGAGAGAGAGAGAGAGAGAGAGAGAGAGACCGTGTGTGAGAGAAGGAGAAAAGAGACGGAGAACAGACAAAAGGTTGTGATGTGATGAGCGAGGCGTGCTCTTCTCCATTTCAATAAGGCTCAGTAGAGGTCTCTCTCTGTCTGTTTTTCTCTCTCTCTCTTTCTCTCTCTCCCTGTCTCTCTCTCTCTCTCCATCCTCACAAATCTCCTTCCATCCCCTTTCAAATTCTCTTATTGGTTTGCAACCTTCACCTCTCTCTCTCTCTCTCTCTCTCTCTCTCTCTCTCTCTCTCTCTCTCTCTCTCTCTCTCTCTCTCTCTCTCTCTCTCTCTCTCTCTCTCTCTCTCTCTCTCTCTCTCCTATTCTCCGCTCAGCTCTCCGCTACAGTACAGATGCTTCCCCTCCAACCAACCAACCAGGCAGGCAGACAGGCAGTCAGGGGCTGGGCGGCCAGGCATCCATCCGCCGGGGCACGGCAAAGCCATGCATTTTAATTGCCCCATTTGCACCGGCAGGCGGGAAGGGAAGGATGGGGTGATGATGGGGTGGATGGGGTGATGGAGGAGTAAAGGATGGGGGGAATGGGGGAATGAGGGAATGGGGGCTGGGGGCAAAGGAGGGTGAATGTGTGGCTATGATAGTGAGTGATGGTGGCGGAAGGATGGATGAGAAGATGGGGTGGGAAAGAGGAAAAGAGGCCGGGCTGTGTGTGTGTTGGGGACCCATCCCCTATGGTGGGGAAAGGTTGTGATGGCGAGAATGATGAGCTGATGGAGTGGTGGAGGAAAAGGGGAAATGGAACTGGGTTGTAATCGAGTAGAGGGTTGGGTTGTATGGTTATGTGGTTGGGTTGTGTGTGGTAAGGTGGTTGGGTTGTATGGGGTATGGTGGTTGGGTTGCATGGGGTAGGGGGGTGGAGTTGTATGGGTATGGGGTTTGGATTGTCTGGTTATGGGTTGGGTTGTATGGAGTAGGGGGTTGGGTTTTATAGTTATGTGGTTGGGTTGTATGGGAAAGGGGGTTTGGGTTGTATGGAGTAGGTATGGGGTTGGGTTGTATGGGGTAGATATGGGGTTGGGTTGTATGGGGTAGGGGGTTGGGTTGTATGGGGTTTCTCCCCCGAAAATACAGTTGTTAAAAGTGCAATAATCACTTTTGTAGCGCAATATGAGAATGCAAATTATTCTCATTTTCACGGTCCTCAGATGGTTGCTTGAGGAATCCGGAACGCCCTCACGTGTAGTTTGGTGAAAGGTGGCCAGATGGTGTACGTCAGGTTTGGTGTTGGACAGAGGACTGGGGGCGGGCGAATTAGAGGGAAAGGATGGGGAGAGGGTGGGCTGTAGTTTTGTTTGATGCTGTGAGGAGAGGTGGGCAACTCGATGTGTATGTGGTTTCTATCTCTTTCTCTCTCTCTCTCTCTCTCTCTCTCTCTCTCTCTCTCTCTCTCTCTCTCTCTAGATTCTAAGATTATATATACTGTAGATACACAAACTTAATGGGTATGGGTGCCAAACATGAGCTGGTTCCGGTCTGCATAAAGGGGCGTGCGGCGTCCACTTGACCTGAAATTATTTTTGAGCTTTCCCTCAAAATTCAAACAGTAGGCCTACAAGTTACAGCATTAGGCTGTCTTTGATCATTCCAGTATGCATAGACCCTGAACAATCCCAGGAAGTTGACAATCACCGATTTATTGTACAGTGCTGTGCAAAAATATTTGCCCCCTTTCAATTTTTTACTTTGTTACACCTTTCTCAGCCTTTTCAGATCAGCACACACTTTTTTAAACAGAAAAATGCCATCCAAACCTGGATGAGCCTGTGTGAAAAGGTAAAATTACGAGGTATCTGTGATTAATCATATTATTTTGGCCTGAGATAAATATTTCATAGCTGCCCAGGTCTGACTGTTAGCAGTCCTTTGAAATCAAGGGATGAGAATCTGTTTGACAATGTGTAGAAGGCAATATAAAACCCATGACATCACACTGTGATCCATCACCATTCAGGAGCAGATTATAATAATAAATGACATAATAATAAAATGACATGCCTCAGTCTGTAAAAGGTTTCAAAGCCATTTCTAAATCGTAAGATGTTTGCAAACCATGGTGAGAGCCATTATCCACAAAAGGAGAAAGCATGGTGCTGTGGTGAACATTTCTAAGAGTGGCTGTCACGCTAAAATGATCGCAGAAACAGTGATGGTGGATCCAAGAGTTCAAAGAGGAACATCTTACCAACAGGAGGTGTTCACCTGCAGCGTTCATGACTCAACCATAAGAAAGGGACTAGGCAAAAATGGCATGCATGTCAGAGTTTCAAGGCCACAGCCACCACTACAAAGAAGACTTGAAGGCTTGTCTCAAATGTTCTAAAAACATATTGTTTGAATAAAACTCCTGCACACTGACCATTTAGCTGTTTTTCTTTAATGAACAACATTTCGGTCCCAGACCTTCATCAGGCAAATGTCCAGGACCGAAACGTTGTTCATTAAAGAAAAAAACAGCGAAATCGTCAGTGTGCAGTGAGTAATAGGAATAGTTTGCTGATCTCCGACGCACCTGCCAGCTGAAGTGTGCGAAAAATTCCAAGTCTAAAAACATATTGACCATACATTCAAAGATTCTGAGAAAATATTCTGATGAATATTCACAGATGAAGCAAAAGTGGAATGTTTTGAAAGGAGAACCTCCTGACATGGACGATAGGCTAAGCATGAATTGAGCACTGTTTAAAATCCTTGCAATGGAACAGTCCCCCTCATTGTCTTGCTCTCTCTCTCACTCTCACTCTACCCTCATCTCTCTCTCTCTCTCTCTCTCTCTCTCTCTCTCTCTCTCTCTCTCTCTCTCTCTTCTCTCTCTCTAAATTTTTCCAAACTGTTAGTGGAATTGTGCCTTATTAGGACTGTTTTGTGTGTGTGTGTGTGTGTGTGTGTGTGTGTGTGTGTGTGTGTGTGTGTGTGTGTGTGTGTGTGTGTGTGTGTGTGTGTGTGTGTGTGTGTGTGTGTGTGTGTGTGTGTGTGTGTGTGTGAAGAAAGGGAGGACAGGACCCTGAAGGCATAAAAGGCCTAACCACTAAAATGAGCACTGGAAATCCAATCCCACTTTTCTCACTTGTGCCCCTGAAATCTCCCTCTTGCGCTTTCCCTCAAAAATGGTCCTTTGGAAGATGCTAAAGTGCCATGCAAGTGGAAACTAACTATAAAGGTAGAACATTAGACTAGAGGTGATACAGCAACTTGGGACAGCACTGGAAGACGGCAAGTGCAGCCTCCATCTTTTGTCGATAGACCCACCTGTGCTCTCACTCAATGCAAATGCACACCCTTACTCTGTCAAAAAAAAAAATGGCCCAAAATGGTGTGAATATGAAGCGGCACATTTATCAAAGACCATATTTGAAACGTCAGGCTAAATACTTAAATCATACGCGTCGATAAAATACATTTTAACATCAGTTCATATTAGGTAGATATTTAGCAGCACTATTGTCCTTGTATAGTACGAAATTTTTACATTCTCGAGCAAAATTTTGACACAGACGAGCCCCAGTCTCCATTCATTTACATTGCTATGGTGTACCAAATAATGTCTGCCAGGAACACAGTGAAAAAAGGTGGGGCGTTACCTCTAGTCTAACGTTCTGAAGCTAACTTAGTTTAGAGCTATTTAGTACTAACTGAGCTAAGAAAATGTAGTCTCAATTCGTCATATTTCCCATGTAGCAATACTTGCCCATACTGGTTCACCACCCAGGGCACAAACCGGTAACCTTTCAATCCCAAAACTAGCTTCACTAGACATTGACTGTGTCTAAAATCGAATATCGTCACTATTCATTAACCCCTTTGAGCAGAGCCTATGTCATAACCTTATACCGTCACCAGAATTGTAATGCTATGTCGTAATCTGTTACTTAAGGCTCTCGGTAGGTTAAGTCATAATGTTGTTATGATGTAGTAGAGTATTTTCACCAAATAGTGAATAGGCTCGCCGGCGACCCCATCTGCAGTAAGAGGCTATCATCTTTGGTGGGCACCTCAGAAGCTCCTGGAGCTACCTGGCGCCCACGGGCACCACTTTATGACGTCTGGCATTATGCAGGTAATAGCCCGGCTGACTGTTTGAGGGAAGGAGAAGGGGAAGAACAAAATCATAACCCCGGGATGTTAAACTTAGGCCTGGGGGCCAAATCCTCTCCTCTTCTCTTCTCTTCTCTTCTCTCCTCTCCTCTCCTCTCCTCTCCTCTCCTCTCCTCTCCTCTCCTCTCCTCTCCTCTCCTCTCCTCTCCTCTCCTTTACTTACCTCTTCTCTTCTCTTCTCTCCTCTCCTCTCCTCTCTTGCTTACCTTTCTTCTCCTCTCCTTTCCTCTGCTCTCCTCTCATCTGCTTACCTCTCCTCTCCTCTCCTCTCCTCTCCTCTCCTCTCCTCTCATCTCCTCTCTGCTTGCCAGTAATAATGCAGAGCTTGGGCCAAATGCAAGGAGACATCCAACCCTGCTGTTTTGACAAGCTAAATGACTGCGGGCAGTGATGGAGCCTCCCAGTCCTCTGGCTGCGGATACACTAACACACACATACACATGCACACACATACACATACACACACGCACGCACGCACGCACGCACACACACACACACACACACACACACACACACACACACACACACACACACACACACACACACACGCACACGCACACGCACACGCACACGCACACGCACACACACACACATGCACGCACACACACACACACACACGCACGCACGCACACACGCACACACGCACGCACGCACGCACGCACACTCACACAACAAACATTCATTGGATTGTGCTAATCTGGAAAACAACAATTACTTGTCTTCCCATAACAACAATCTATACACGTTCATTTTGTTGTTAAACCTCAGTATGTTGCTACATCAAGCCCAGCCACCAGCCAACCCACACCCCTGCCCACATGCACGCACGCATGCACACATGCAGTCAAGCAGGCATGCACACACACACACACACACACACAGACACACAGACAGACAGACAGACAGACAGACAGACAGACACACACACACACACACACACACACACACACAGACACACAGACAGACAGACAGACAGACACACACACACACATACACACACACACACACGCACGCACGCACGCACGCACACACACACACACACACACACCAATATCCCCTCTCTCTTTCTCTTTCAAAGGCCGATAGCAATGCAGCATGCGGTTCAATACTGTATTGACTGCCCTGGAGTGTTGGTTGCCACCGAGAGAACACAAATAATTTTGTTCTGTTTCCCCCACCACTGCTCAGTCTTCCTCTTCCTTCTCCCCCCCCCCTCAAAATGTCTCTGTCTTTCTCACCCCTCCTCCACTTCACTCCATCAATTCCAGTGGCTTGGCCAATGACATCGTTCACAATTTCTCCTCACGAAAGGCATTGATGCAGAGGCAGTTACACAGAAGGTTGACACCACGCAGCAACCTCATGGGCTTTCAGACTGAAGGGACGAATGATATCATCGCTTCATGTGGGGAGACAGCAGCACCAACTGGTAGGTTGATAAAATGTCAGTGTCATTTGTAAAAGTGAGTGAAGACATTGGGAAAGGTTTGTGTTTTTCTGTGCTGAAGGTAGATGCATACCTCCATGACATAGTCCCCATCCAGTTGTAGGCTATAGTTTTGTATGCCTTTTTTTCCCACACACATTTCCCCCCCTGAAGGTTCACCAAGTGATAACTAGGATGAATGTAGAAAAAAACACCCCTACATCATTTAGCTAAATGTGAGGGTGTTAAATCTTCCATTGTCTGGTAGGCCTACCGGATAATCATAATGTGATATTATCTCGTTTTTTTCTAGGCCTATAGACCTAATTCCTATGGTTTTGTTACAGGCGATGACAGTGATGAGACTGAACAACAGAAGGTAGAGTGCGCCATCTGCCGGTCACATAAGCAGTTGCACTCTATCAAATGAAGCACGTGTATTCCTAACCGATAGATGGCAGTACAATTATTTCATTAAACTATGAAAGCATGCCGGTGTTGTCTTTCTTGAACACGTTCTCTGCGTGCAGGTCAAAGGTCAAAATGTGTGTTGTTGATTTTCGGCATGGGCTGTAGCTGGTCGCAAAGTGATTGCATGTAACTTGTGACGCCAACGTGTTGAAGTACAGAAATGCTTTGAAAATAGACTGTGTAATTTGACAGTGTTCATCAACTAACGCGGGAGATTGGTGTATCCTACCTGCTGTGTTGGGTGTCGAATAAGCCAACATCATGGTGAAGGAACAATTTAGGGAGACGGATGTGGCGAAGAAAATGTAAGAAGCCTGGTTAGCTTAGCTATGTCATGACCATTTCTGAAACTAAATCAACATGTCCCAAACAATTGCAACCGGTTATCCTATAGTTGTAGACATTTCTTACTTCGGTAATTCTAATGTGCATTCACCACAGCATAACATGTCTAAACAAGTAATGATACGACTCCGCTTTCTATATGTCAGCACGTGAGCCATGTCATTTTAGCATGCACTGACTTGGCTAAATGTATTTGCAATTCGTTGGACTCCAGTGATCCATACGTTGGTTGATGATTAGAAATCAATCACTGTTGGTCACAAACGAGAGGGGACATTTGATATGATAACAGTCACTCGTTAGGTGACTTATTTAGCTGTCAGTGTTCAAATACAGACAGGCTACTGTCTATCATTTCGATGACAACCTGCTGATACCTGTGTACACAACATGCAAACTGCTATGCTGGTGTAGTTTTTAACAATACATTTCCTGTCTTTCCATCACGATACAGAAGCCACATCTGTTTTGGGATGAAATCCGCAGAGCAGATGCGGCAACAGGCGCACATCCAGGTGGTCAGCAAAAACTTGTACAGTCAGGACACCAGTCACACGCCACTCTCTTATGGAGTCCTGGACCACCGCATGGTACAGTAATCTACATAGGCTACTAGATAAATGCATGAGTACGAATGAATGAATGAAACTTGAAAGAATGAGAATAATTTGTTTAATAGGGAGCATGCTTATTCTGATAAACAGCTGTATATGAAAATCCAGGAATGTTATATAAGCTTACACCAGAATTATCAACGGTGAATATCTTAAAATGTAGTTGTGTTCCAGTTGTATAAGCTATGTATTTTATTATGTTATTACAAACAATATATAACCTGTGTAACTTATATTTGTCCTATATTATTAGATAATTTAATAGCTTAAAGCAGATTGAGTGAACTGCAGTGTGATCGAGTGAACGTCTTTGCTTTTACTGTATGGTTAGAGCTACCGGTAATTACCTTGGCGGCCTGGGTTAGAAGCCTGGTTGCTGGTCATAGTCTCCTCTCTTGTACTACTAGCATATTAGGGTCAATGACTTTTTTTTTAGTAGTAGTAGTAGTAGTAGTAGTAGTAGTAGTAGTAGTAGTAGCAGACATCAGGGGGGTGCAACGACAGCTAATGCCACTGATGAAATGATTGGGTTTTTTTTGTTTTGCTTTTTACTGGATTAATAAGAAGCATATCAATTGCTCATAATGACACCTGCTACTAAACGATATGTCACTGACCCAGTGACTCACACACATTTGCACACATTTGGTACCTTGGAGGCCTGGGTCAGTGGACGGATGGGGGTTTGTCTCCTGCCATTTGCTACAAGTATAATAATAGAAAAGACAAAGACTTTGAGCCATGTATTGCTTGGTGAGTCTGCTCATGAAAAGTTGGAAACACTAAAGTAAAAAAAAATCAGGCACCCACATGGCTTGTGTCGAAAAATGTTTATCACCCAGTGAGCAGACGGAACGTCTTCTGATTGGCTGAGCAGGTGTTCTTTATTCCCCAAGAGCAGGACACCTATGATGTCGTGCGGGCGTTTAAGTAGCTTCTTTTCTAACTTTCTGGCGAAGTGCCATTACTAATTCTATTGCATCTGGTTGTCTAGTCAAGACCCTGTTACTAATTCTATCGCATCTGGTTGTCAAGTCAAAAACCCAGTCGTCAATTCTATCGCATTTGGTTGTCAAGTCACCCCAACATTCTGCGCGCGTCCTTACATGCCTCCGATAGAGGCGCGTCTCATTAGATTAGGAAGTGGTGCCCATAGCAACGTACCAAGTGCAGTGGTTAATCTACATTCTCACGAAGCCTTAGTTCAACATATTAAGAAATTAATATTGAAATGCTGATAACCGGGTGATAAGCGGAATAGTGGCCTTCGAGGTGTCCCGATATCAAGGGAAAATGGACTTGGCGAAGCTAACAGCCATTCAGCTGCGCCGTCTGGCTGTTAGAACGCTCTGCCTCGTCCATTATTTCCCTTAATATCGGGACACCTCGTCGGCTGCTATTCCGTACATATTGCAGCCGCAAAGTAACAAAATAAGTCGGTGTATATAATGTATATAATTTGAATTTTTCTATACAAGCCTCGTGTTTGCCTCAAATGTACTACTTTTAGTGCTACAAGCATACTAATAACAGAATGTATCTACTTTTCAGGGAACCAGTGAGAAGGATCGGCCATGTGAAACTTGTGGAAAGAACTTGGCGGACTGTCTTGGTCACTATGGATACCTGGACTTGGAGCTGCCCTGCTTCCACGTGGGCTACTTCAAAGCAATCATAGGAGTTTTGCAGGTCAGTTTTTGTTATTGTTGGAAGTTTTGGTATTTGAAGCACATTTGATAATTTGATCAAACAAAATTCACAGTGGAAACACATGATGTCTAAATGTTTGTATGCACCATAATAAAAAAAAGACGAAATAATTTGTACATAAAACTGCACAATTTCAGCCTTTGCTTCTGTTACACAGCCATACACCAAATCATATTACCCAGCTGCTGTTGTCTCCTTGGCTTGTGTCGCAGATCTGTAAGACACCTGTAGAATCTTCCGTTTCCGTTGAATCTGTATATCTCCTGTGCACTTTGTATTTGCTTGTGATGTTGGCTTGATTATGTCCTCTTTTGAAAGTCGCTTTGGTTATAAAGCGTCTGCTAAATGCAATGTAATGTAATGTAATGTAATGTAATGTAATGTAATGAATGTACAGTCTGGGGTGATCTGGGGCAGTGCGCTGGAGCCCTGACCATGAATGGGCTTGAAAGCCCATAGGGATATAGGTTTGAGGCTGGCCTGGGTCATTTCCCAACCCTACCCAATCTCTCTCTCCTGTTCATTTCCTGTCTCCTCTTACACAGTCTTGTCATAATAAAGGCCCAAGAAAAGGAGTCTTTGGTGTCAGTTGAACACTAGTGCACCAGTGAACTCTTATCTTCGTGTCTCTTTCCTATTGACCTTGACACATCTAGTTAAACTGTGTGTGTGTGTGTGTGTGTGTGTGTGTGTGTGTGTGTGTGTGTGTGTGTGTGTGTGTGTGTGTGTGTGTGTGTGTGTGTGTGTGTGTGTGTGTCTTGTGATCCACAAGGCATGCTCCCACACCATGCACCATCCTAAATGTGCGTTCTGTGGCAGTTTGGCTTTGTAATCAGGTGATGGAAGTTATAGGATATGGCAGGGACTGGATATAGGACATGAATATGCCCGGACTTACTCAGCACAGACAGCTTAACCCTCTAGCTACCATAACGGCCGTGAACGTCCGGCTGGATCTGTACCATAACGGCCGCGGCCGGCTGGATTATTTTCATATGCAAATACGGCTGAATGGCCGTCATCATGCAGTTTTTCCAGCTTTCAAACACTTTGGCTCAATATTACAGACCCTCCTCGATATACTTTCAGTATAAAAACTATATGTTTATATTATATTATTTTTCAGTATTTTAGATTTTATTACGAGATGCGCCGCTTTATGCGATTTGGCAATCTGCGGTCAATTCAAATGACGGCCGTCCGAGATTGGATGGCTACAAACACAACCATTCTGTTTCTACAACCAATATACACTAAATATGAAAACTTCCAACCCTCTTCGATCTATTTTCATGGTCAACAGCACATGTTTATGACTATTTAGGCTATTTTTAGATCATGTTGTAGTCTGTGATGCCTGGCGCGTCTTACCTGTGCCAAATTGGGAGGGGAAACTTCCTTACAGCTTCATTCATGTCCTGTCTGCTATCGCGGACACTTCTACGGTTATCCTTACACGTCTTTGGCATGGTTTAGTTCAAACATTATTAGCTAGTGTAGTCCATTACCGTTATACCGCTTGAAACCGCTTGAAAACAGGACTTTTGGGTGAGCGACATTTGTTGTCGTCACATGATCATTGTTCAACTTTGACCCTGGATGGATGGATGGATAGACGAAGGATAGATAGATAGATGGATAGAGAGATCGATAGATAGATAGATAGGCCTAAATATATAGATATATAGATAGATAGGCCTAGATAATATCGGATTTTATCACATTTTTATCATTTAATCCACATCAAAGGCACTCTATGAGAATACTGAACAATTAATTATCCATAAATGATATACCATTTGAAAGTGTGGTTTCTCTACTTTAATATGAAAGTAACTTGTAATTGACACTTTTCATTTCTTTTCAAGTTATTTGACATTATTTAAATTATGACCAAAATGATCATTTTCCCTTAGAATTCCTGGTAGAATTCCGACCTATTCAAAAAAAATCCTGGTAGCTAGAGGGTTAAGGAGGCCAGCAAAGCAGTAGAAGATCCACGGACACTATTACTTACTGTTGCTGTAAAATATGTCCCATGTTGGTATATGATCTGCTAGACATGCTCCCACATCATGTTTTCCCAACTGAGCATGAGAATGACAGTTGGGCTTTGAATTTAGATGAAAGTGAAAGCAGTGAAAAAAAGTCCATTTAACTCCAACTCCCATTGTCAGTGGGGGTGTTCCAATATGCAACCTTGCATCCTCCACTTGGGCTTGCGGCCTCCCTTTTTGCTAATGCTCCGCCTCCATGGAGAAAACAATTAAGTGTCCCCGCTGTCAGTCTAGCCCAAAGAAACTCAAGAGAAAGAACAATCTCTTGGCGGGGAATGCATTGGCCACGGTGTAGTACGGGGGCGTTGCCTGAGGACAGAGGATGGAAAATTAACTCCCTTGCGCATGGTCATTGGTCAGTGGGTGCGATGGATGCCATTTTTGTACTCCCTTGCACATGGTCAGTGGGGGCGACACCATGATGGATAATTTGTGGCCAAGTAACGGCAGCTGTTGGTCAGCAGTAATTGCTGGGGGTAATTAAGGACAGCTGACAGACATTCACGCTGTCCTATGACCTGTTCCACAGTGAATAACATTTCCGTACTCCCCTCGCCATCATTTCCTACTACGCTGTTATGACGTGAGTAAGCCCTCTTGTCTCAAGCCTCTTTGGTCTAGCCACAACTATTTTTGGGGGACTATCTTCATTCACCATCCAGTTTTCAGATGAAAGAATGACTTTACAATTGAGCTTTTGCGAGATATTGAAATATAATGCTGATGCCAGTGATGTATTACTTCCTGGTACGAGGCTGCAAGTACAAGTGGAGGACGCAAGGTAGCATACTGGAACGCAACCAATGTGACACAGCACTCAAAAGCACACAAGTGGACACTGCACACAATGAAATTGCATTTATGCCTCACCCGTGCAAGGGGACAGCCCTCAATGGCGCCACAAGGGAGCAGTGTGGCAGGAAGGTACCATGCTCAGGGTACCTCAGTCATGGAGGAGGATGGGAGAGAGCACTGATTGATTACTCCCCCCAACAACCTGGTGGGTTGGGAGTCGAACCGGCAACCCTAACCGCTTATCCATGACTGCCCTATAGAGGATTGCGTTATAGGTTATAGCAATGTCAATGATCCTACTGGATACCAATACTACTGGACTTTCTCAGTGCAGTGTATATCTAAATGAGGGCAGACAAGCAGTGTGTTTAGTTGATAAACCACAGAAACTATCACTGCTGTTAAGGCAGTGTTTCCCAGCCTTATTTGTCTTGCGTATGAACCCCCTGAGCCTTTTTGTCATACCATGAGTATCCTCCTACTCATACTCTGTATTTCTACCGCTATTCCAATTAATGTGGATGACCTTGAATTTTAGTGATTGTAGTTAGTTACAGGACATTGATTTGATATTGTTTGTGTGTTTGTTGTGTGTTGGCGGATGTTCTGCGAGGCATGCTCCCACTGTGGGAGTCCCACATGCTGTCCTATAGCTGAACACTAGAATGACAATTGGACTTTGAATTTAGATGTTATGGGATATGTCAATGACCTAATGCAATATACTCGACTCACTCATTGTAGATCATACCTAAAGGAGGGCATCAAAGCTGTGCCTTAGTTCATGATTCAAGGAAAATATTACCTGCTGCTTTAAAGTATGTCTGATTGTGATGTGTTTTGACATGAAATGAGAATGACAATTGGGCTTTGAATTTTGTTGGTTGTGGTTGTAGGACAATGACCTAATGCTGTGTGTGTTTGTCGTATGTTGGCAGATGTTTTGCAAGAAGTGCTCGCACATCATCATGCTGTCCAAAGAGGACATGAGAATGAAAATTGGGCTTGGAAATGTCCAGTGCAAATTATACCTAAAGGAGGGCATCAAAGCTGTGCTTTAGGTGATGATTCATGGACATTGCTTACTGTTGCTATAAGGTATGTGTGTTTGTCTTTGTCTCTGGTAGATGATCTGCAAGACGTGCTCACACATTATGCTGTCCAAGGAGGAGAAGCTTCAGTTCATGGATACCCTGCGCCGGCCCGGTCTGGTCTACCTGCAAAAACGTGGCCTCAAGAAGAAGATCTCAGACAAGTGCAGGAAGAGGACCGTCTGCCTCAACTGCAATGCCTTCAATGGTATGCATAGGGTACATTGCAATAGCCAAACTCCCCCCCGTCTTTAACGTCAGTGGCTTGTGGACTCGTGCATAGCTAACGCCCCCGCTGGCATGGAGAAAACAACAAAGTTTCCCTGCTGTCTGCCGAGGCACCAACACTTTTTGGGGACATTTTCCCCATTTAACATCTGGACAGCGACACAGTTGCCTGGCCAAAAAGGAAACTTTAAAACCTTTTTTCTCAGTTTACCAGTAAGCTGAGTTACTGCGTTCTGAAATTGTAGAGCAGAACAATGTCAGTATCCAGAACCAGCACAGGTGTGGGCAATTAAGGGAGGCATGGAACTCTGAGGAGTAACTGTCTTTTTTTGAATTTTAGAACTCTGCTGTAGAAAACTCCATGGCAACCATAATTAGTTAGTCGCTGGGCCTAGTGGGTCTACCAGAACAGGTGTTGCCAATAAAGGTGTAGGAAGAAGGAACAACCAAATATCAAGATCAAACCAGGATAAAAAAACCTGGATTTTTGTGCTCCCACTTCATCATTCAACTAGAAGCACTCAGAGCGCAGACCTCCACCAAGGAAGCTGCTTTATGGAATGTTTGTTACACCCTATTTTCAGTTTAAGTCTTTCTGCCTTCTTGTTGTGGAGTTAGAAACTGGAATGTTTTGCCCTATCTCGCAATTCAATTTGCGGTCTCTAGGGGCGTCTAGATTTATAGGCCAGCAAAGGTGAAGAATCTTTAAAAAGGTTGTGGTTCCGGTTCGTGATCCGGATCACCACCAGAATTGAATCACTTGTGCTTTGGGTCATTACCAACAACTCCACAAAGTTTCAGCCAAATCCGTTCACAGGTTTCTGAATTATCCTTCGGACAGACAATCAAACAAATAAACGAAAGCGACTGAAATCATTACCTCCTTGGCGGAGGTAATAAAAAGTGAGATCAGAAAAATCCTGGTCTAAGCGGACTTTTTTCACGTTTTATCATGACCACTTTTTGTAATGCTTCCCTCTGTGGACTTCACACAGGGTCCGTGAAGAAATGTGGCCTGCTGAAGATCATTCATGAGAAGTACAAGACCAACAAGAAGGTGGTGGACCCCATCGTGTCGGACTTCCTCAACTCCTTCGACATCGCCATCGAGCACAACAAGGAAGTAGAGGCCTTGCTGACAAGAGCTCAAGTAAGAACTGTTATCTGGTCCTCTGCTCTCTTGTCAGCACCAAGCTGACTGGTTTTCCTCTGACGATATTTTTGAGAGACTGTCATTTGTCTTTTTTCCCACTGATTTAGTTTATCCTACTATTCATTTATTAGTTCTCCTGGGTCCCTCAGTTAGGGAAATGCAATTGTATGAAAGTGTTTATGTTCTTGTAATATTCTTCACATATTGTTCCTGTTATTTACCGTTATTGTCTGTAATTGAGATATTTCTATTCTTCTAATCAGGTCTTGACATAAACTTTTCCCCTTACTGACCATTTTAGCTAGTGGTTTAGTAGCCCTTCGGCCCTTTCACTAGCCAGAATTTTCTAAACCTTCATACAACAGCTATAATAATGAATAACCAGCCAAAATGGCTAGTGAGGCTTAGTCGCTGGTGTTTTTCTATTTTTTTATTTGATTTATTTCTCCTTTATTTTACTAGTCACATTGAGGTTGATGCCGCTTTTCCAAGTGAGCCCTAGCTTCATGTTAAAGTGTATTCCAGCTTATGTCAGCGTATGCCAACTCATATCATCTTATCTCATCCTATCTCATCTGAAATCTGATTTCTTTGTTCCGCAGGAGAACCTGAACCCGCTGGTGGTTATGAACATGTTCCGGCGTATTCCGGCGGAGGACGTTCCACTGCTGCTGATGAACCCGGAGTCGGGCAAGCCGGCGGACCTGATCCTGACCCGGCTGCTGGTGCCGCCGCTCTGCATACGGCCCTCCGTCGTCAGCGACCTCAAATCCGGCACCAATGAGGACGACCTGACCATGAAGCTCACCGAGATCATCTTCCTCAACGACGTCATCAAGAAGGTAGCGGTCCTATCTCACAGTGTTTTTCTGCACTGTGTCTATGTGGTGTCTCTCTGCCTCTTTCTGTACTGTACTGTCCTGTGTGGCATCTGTCTGGTGCGTGCTCTCTTGGTCTGTCTCGTTCTTGTCCTCTGTTTTTATGCTTGCCTCTCTGCTTGCCTCTCTGTATTTTATTTTAGGATAGAATGAGCCTTTATCGTCTCTTCTAGAAAGAAATCTGTTTTGGGGCACAGAGTCTGAACATTCACACACATTTAGCTACACAATAGACACCACACAAAAACAGACTAAACATGCAAGAATGAACCCAACAAAGAACATAATATGAACATCTATAGCCTACCTCTCGCTCTCATCCAACCACACACCCATACACATACACACACGCACACACAAACACACCACACTGCTTGTTATTTTTCGCTATTGCGCCTCTCTCATTCACCATGATGCTCACTGAGATATCATACTCGTTAGTTTCATCATGAAGAATCTGGCAATGCTGTCTCTCTCCCTTTATGTTTCTATCTCTGTCTCACCATCACCCTTTGCGTATCTCAGTCTTTAAAGGTTTTTAAACTTTTTAGTATGTATCGATGTGAAAAAAACATATGTCTCTCTCTCTCATATCTCTCTCTCTCTCTCTCTCTCTCTCACTCTCACTCTCACACACACACACACACACACACACACACACACACACACACACACACACACACACACACACACACACACACACACACACACACACACACACACACACACACACACACACACGATTCCTGTCTTTAACTTGTCTCTTAGTTTCTCAATTGCTACGTGTACATGATGTTTTTGAATCGGATCTAATAGATCGGATTTAAGTAGATCGGATTAAGAGTTATTTTGCGACGTGTATACATGGCAATTTCACTTAAATGCGATTAAACGTCTGGGGAAAATAAAGCATTGCGATTGGACTGAGGACTAAGGCGTGGGGGCGTGGTCGCCAAACCTCCGGGGAACTACTGGGACACAAGCTTATCTTCAGCCCGAAAATGAATTCCCTCAGTGGACTCAAGGCTGGTAAAATCCCCTTTGGGTCTGGTTCTTTCAAATGCTAGTTAGCACCCTCCTAGCTTAGAAAAACGAACTGGTGAAAGGGTGATGTGGAGTAACTTTGTTGTGCTTAATTACTTCGTGGGGCACTTTTACATCAATATATGGAAGCCACAACATTTATAGTCGCTTAGGGACTTTAAATTAAGCAAAACTTTCATGTGAAAATCAACAGGAAGTGCCGCCATCTTTTTCTCACTGACAAAGAGCACGGGCTCTTGGCGCCATCCTGTGGTCAACGAGCATGCGTGGAACGACCGGATTTATTGTAATTCTGATTAAAAGGTTACATGACAGAGGAACGTGTTTAATCGGATTTAAAAGAGGAATAAACCACCCACTTTAATCGGACTTAAGTTTAAATCGGAATAAACTTAAATCCTGTTCGGTAAGTGTTTACATGATGTTTTTAAAGTGGAATTAAGTTTTAATGAGATTTAAAGTGAGTTAAATCGGATTTAAATGCCTCATGTAAACGTACCAAATAACCTACTCTGAGTGGCTGATTGCAGTTTCATTTTTTTCCCCACTGGGGGCCCCCCTTGTATAGTGTAATCAAGGCTGTTGATTAAAACAGTCTCCCTCTTTTTTTCTTCTTCAGATTCCCAGGACCCACACCATAATTATATAGTTCTTATAAACGTAATCAGCCTATATCCTGATTGCATTGTTTTGACTATATTACTTGATGAATATGCAGTCTCACAGAATTCTTGGAAAATTGAATCAAGTGTATAAAAACAGGCTTTTGTGGCTGAACTTCTAATTTACAGGATGTTTTTCACATTTATTTCGCATTCTCATTTATGCAGAGTGGATGGAAACTATTCAACCAGAATGTTTGCTCTTCCCATCATCTTCACATCATTGATATTAATAGATATGAGGCTACTTGATTGCTGTATTCCATAGGATTAAACTATTTTTTTCATGAGATTTATATTTGTTTGTTCTTCAATTGATTTTATTCACTATTACAAGTGCAAAGAAATCTTGCACACTGTCCATTCCACCAACAAACTTTAATACGTTTCTGTCATCCGACCTTCTTCAGGTAAAGTTACGACCGAAACGTTGTATTAAAGTTTGTTGGTGGAATGGGCAGTGTGCGGGATTTCTTTGCACTTGACTGACAACCCCGCTGGGATAACATCGTACACACCTGCCAAACTACAGAGGTGTGCAAAAGCGTCTTTGTTGAACTTATTCACTATTACAACCATTTTGCATTGTTTGCTGTTTAGCATCGCATGTCGGGGGCGAAGACCCAGATGATAATGGAGGACTGGGACTTCCTGCAGTTGCAGTGCGCCCTCTACATCAACAGCGAGCTCTCCGGCATCCCGCTCAACATGGCGCCCAAGAAGTGGACCAGGGGCTTCGTACAGAGGCTCAAGGGCAAACAAGGTCAGTTGTGGTACAAGGGGGCTGAGGCTCAAGGACATACAAGGTCAGTTGTAGTATAAGGGGTTAGGGCAGGGGTGGGGAACCTTTTTCATTCGAGAGGCCACTTCAAATTCCTACAAGGGCCGTAAAAGTCCTCCAAGGGCCATGCTATGAACACAAACCAGGAATTCCCCTTGCACTTCAGGCCTTTATTGAAGGTGGCCACCTTTATAACAGACTCCACCTTCTCTAGGTCCCCTGAAATATAACTTAATTGTATTGCAAATATAATTTCCTCTCCCAATGTGTTTGTAGTAGGGTTCCTACCCTCTCCCCGATTCAAGGGGACATTAAAAAGGATTTTTAAGCACTTCCCCTCACTCTTGAAAGAATTGTGACTCGATGCACTTTCACATGCACCAAAATTGAGTGTCAGGGGCATAAATGAGAAGAAGTAATGGGACAGAGCCTTTGTTTAGGGGGAGAAGATTTGCAGGTCTTGTCTAACTCCAATGGCTCCCTGAAATAGTTGTCACTTGATATTTCCTGTAAACTGTGTATTTGAAGAGTCTGCTCCTGAAGTCACCATATCTACATCTACACAACTTTTGAGTAATTAAAATGTCACGTTTTAAGACTATTGGTGTACTCATGTGTTTGTGTACAGGGCGTTTCCGTGGAAACCTGTCGGGAAAGCGTGTGGACTTCTCAGGCAGGACGGTCATCTCGCCCGACCCAAACCTGAGGATTGACGAGGTGGCCGTGCCCATTCACGTGGCCAAGATTCTCACCTACCCTGAGAAGGTGAGCGCGTTTACCTGCTGTAACAATCATTTTAGGTCTGTGTCCTCAGTGCCCGACTGAAAACCCTCCCTAGAGAAGCGTAATAAGACCATTCGTGGATTACGAAGTAATTGAAAATGATTGGACTGCCTGTCAGGCTAGTGACAACCAACATGTTTCACTGTTTGCAGAGTGTGCATGAGTACACTGGTACTTTCCAACAGATGTAAATTAACTGGTAATCTGCATGAGATGTAATGGACGTGACTTCTAAAACTGTCCTTATTTAACTCCTTTCATTCTGAACCCTTGCTAGTCTCCTAATCTGTTTTAGCAGCTTATAAACACAGCAGACCATATTTATTCTGGTAGAATCACCTTATGAAGTGAACCATCTCCTGCTTATCAATCATACTGTTCCAGGTGAACAAGGCCAACATTGAGCTGATGAGGAAGCTGGTGAAGAACGGTCCGGAGGTGCACCCAGGAGCCAACTTCATACAGCAGAGATTCAACCAGATGAAGAGGTGAGGGTGCTTCTCTCTCTCTCTCTCTCTCTCTCTCTCTCTCTCTCTCTCTCTCTCTCTCTCTCTCTCTCTCTCTCTCTCTCTCTCTCTCTCTCTTTCTCTCTCTCTCTCTCTCTCTCTCTTTCTTTCTCTCTTTCTTTCTTTCTTTCTTTCTTTCTTTCTTTCTTTCTTTCTTTCTTTCTTTCTTTCTTTCTTTCTTCCCCCCCATGAGACAACTTCATACAGCAGAGACACAACCAGATCAGATAAGCTGTGTGTGTGCACAAGCATTCATGTTTTTGGAATCAAGTGAGCCATGTCTCTTTTGTTGAATGAAGATGAAAACTACAGTATGTAACTTTTTGTCTTATCCCCCAGGTTCCCAGGCGGCAGACATTATTGGATCACCACTGTTATAGAGCCTTTTTAATAGTGATCCTATCATATACATTCTCTTTTCCTCCAGGTTCCTTAGATGGCAAAAAGATGACCCAGGAGCTGAAAAAAATCAGATAAAAGTAAATTCATGAGTTCAAATATGTAAGAACCCTGTATACATCTCTCTTGCCCCTTCCCAGGTTCCTGAGGTATGGAAACCGTGAAAAGATGGCCCAGGAGCTGAAATTTGGGGACGTGGTGGAGCGTCACATGATCGACGGTGACATCGTCCTCTTCAACCGACAGCCCTCCCTGCACAAGCTCAGCATCATGGCTCACATTGTAAGTAACCCATTGATTAAACTCAGACTTTTTAATATATAAAACGTGTGTCTGTGTGTGTGTGTGTGTGTATATGTATGTGCATTTTATTTTTGAAAGTTGTCCAAATAAGCCTCAAGTAACATAGACCAAAAACAGACATACTAAAATGAACAAAAAACACACACCAGAAATGTTTTTTTTTTTTTTTTACATTTTGTTATGCAGGCCATCAAGCTTTAAAAAAATTGCTACCGGTAATTTGTTTTGTAATATTGTCTTCGATGGACAAGCTCAGTAGCATGGAACACATTGTAAGTGTGCCTCATATGGCACCTCCAACTGTATTTTTTTTATCCTTTTAATGTTTCAGTGAGTCGTCAAGTTATAACAGTGTGAATGGCACTTTGTGGAATTTGTCTGTTCATGTGCTGCAACCACACTGATGGGGAATGAGAAGTCTTTAAATATTTAATTGATGGCCCGTCAATGCAGGAACATGGAGTCACTTTATAGAGAAGTTCTAATGAGAGGAACCTAGCTTTTGCTCTTTGCTCTGAACTAAAAAAAGTTTTAAGTTAACGTCATGTTAAAATGACATTGCATCAGTAATGGATATTCATTAGGTTCATCCAAAAAGTACTGCTGACCGAGTGCCACAAGTGAGACAAGTATACCACAAGTGAGACAAAAGCTTGGATTCCTGGTTCTTTTTTAACCATTAAGCTTGAAAACACACAACAAATGCATTTGTTTTTACTATAAAATTGTTATACCATGCCAGCACCAGCAAGCTTGAAATGTTTTTCATTTTTGGAAAACCGTCCTCGCTGGGCAAGCTCAGTAGTACAGAACACGTCTTAAGTCGGCCTCATTTAAGGCTCCTCCACTCCTACGTTTTTTTTAAATCCTTGTAATAACGTTTCAGTGATTCTTCAACTTATAACAGGGTGAATGGCACTTTTGTTGAATTTGCCCCACAGCTGCCCATGGGCTGAAACCACACTTTAACTTAGCAGTCTTGGTAACGGATGAGGAAAGTGAAGTGTTTAAATTATTAATTGGTGGCCCGTCAATGCAGGGACATGGAGTCACCTTGTTCTAATGATAAGCATACAGCTTTTGCTCTGTACTGTGAACTAAAAAAAAGTTTAAGTTAGATCCATCCAAAAAGTACTGTTGACCGAGCGCCACTATACCACAAGTGAGACAAAAGTTTGGATTCCTGGTTCTTTTTTTAAACATTAGCCTTGAGGCTGCTTCTCCGAGGTCATTGGAGGACATTGTTACACAGGGTATATAGTATATTCCTACATGTCCTTCCAATTACTGTGCCACACTTTGAAATGGCATCTACTGGAGTTGTTCAAAAGGGGGAGAAAAGTTTTCGAAGTCAACTTCTTTGGCCACTGCAGACTCCAATACAAAGGCTTTTTTTCACTCCCAGAACTCCCAGAAGCTTTACATTAAGTCATGCTACCGTAGCATACGTCTTATTTTCCTCTCGTTTCTGAACTTGACTGACTCTGGCTGTGATTTCATGGTGAGCGAATCGTCTTGGGATTTAATGGCTTTTTTCTTTCCCCCCTTTCTGAACTCGGTGGCCGCAGGGGACTGGTCTTGGGGTTGAAGGGTTGATCTGGCAGACTTGAGTCGTGTGTTCTTTTTTCCTTTAATAAACGCCCCCTGGACCTTATCATAAGCCTTGCAATGCCCCCTGGATCATAAGCTTCCCAGCTCCACCTTCACCTCATCATAAACCTGCCAAAGCCCCTCTTCGTATTAAAAAAATAAAATTAACTTCTCCCTGACGCCCCCCCGGGGGGCTGTTGAGCCCCCTTTGAGAAACACTGTGTTAGAAGTCTGCATACGGAGAGGGAATATAAATAACTAATGTTCTCCCACTGCATCCTCATCCTTGGCTGCTGAGCTGCCCGTCAGCAAGGCATATTCAGTACCCCATCATGCTCCAAGGGGATTGTTCCGGTACTGGCATAACTGTGTTGCATTCCGGATGAAGTCAAAGTCTGCTGTATTTGTTGAAACTGTACAGTATATGTGCAGGTTATACTCAGGATTTGTGTGTGCACTGAACACGTTATCGAGAAGACACAAGACACAGCAGACAACGCAATGAATTATTTATTGCTTTTACAGGATTTATTGATTTAATAAGGCCAATAGCAATGTAACAGTAAACAAGGAACGTGTGTGCGTGTGTACGTGCGTGCGTGCGTAACATCATTATGTAATGTTTATGTGTGTGTAGTGTTTGTGTAAGTTATGTGTGTGCAATATTTACACTATATTATGGCTCTACTGCGTGTCTATTGCATATATTATATCATGAAATCTTAGCGAAGTGTAATAATGTGATAATTTGACTTCTCGGCAGGCGCGAGTTAAGCCCCACCGGACATTCCGCTTCAACGAGTGCGTGTGCACGCCCTACAATGCCGACTTTGACGGGGACGAGATGAACTTGCATCTGCCCCAGACGGAAGAGGCCAAGGCAGAGGCTCTCGTACTCATGGGGGTAAGATACAAGATGGAGATATACTGTAAGTAAGGGATAACGGCCGACAAGGTGACCGATTCCACAAAGTTAATGGTGAGGCGTCAGCTCTAAACTCTGGCGATATGCGCCGCATAGTAGAGGCGGAGTTGCCTCGAAGGCCGTTATCCCACTTATCTGCCCGTTACGGTAGGGTACTTTTTAAAATCTATGGCTGTCTGTAAAGTTGTAGGAGCCATGCCAACTTCACCAGAATCTTGTGAGCAAGATAGACGCATTGCTAAGCGGGCGATTCTACGCCGAAGATTCTTTGTGCGTCTAACTTAGTCGCACACTTGACGCCTGATAAGTTCCACGGAATTAATTGTCAGCCCATCGGCCAATCAGAAAAGAGAATTCTGTTGCGAAGGCAGATAAGATGAATAGATGCAATCGATATGGATAGATGATGGATATCTGGCTCTGTATCTCAATGGATGGATGGATGGATGGATGGATAAATGGTGGATGAATGAAGGAAGGATAAATGGATAGCCCTTGATCTTGTTCTTGTAGTAGGATAAATGGATGGATGGAAGGATGAGGCCAAGGCAGAGGCTTTCGCCATAATGGGTGTTAGATATCAGGATGGGTGCATGAACTGTTGGAGGGAGGATTTAAATGTTAGAAAGTGCAGTCAGAACTCCTAAACATTTACTTGTCCTAATCTCTCTCTCTCACTTTCTGATCTCTCTCTCTCTCTCTCTCTCTCTCTCTCTCTCTCTCTCTCTCTCCCATCCCCCATCTCTCTTGCTCATCTCACGCCATTTCTCTATCTCACCTTCTCTATCTCACTTCTCTATCTCACCATCACCTCTATCATCTCTCTCTCTCCTTCCCACTGCTTCTCTCTCCTCCCTGCAGACCAAAGCCAACTTGGTGACCCCGCGTAATGGGGAGCCGTTGATTGCGGCCATTCAGGACTTCCTCACAGGTGAGCTTCATATGTTTTCATGCCCACTTGCTCCTTTCATCGAGTACAGTAAGTGTCAGGCCCTCATGACTTCAACTGCGGAAATTGACCCACCGTTTCATTCACACGCTGACTAAATCGACTGTGACTGTGCTGACGTTTTTTTTTTCCTCGAATGTGAAGGAGGTTGTTCAGAAATCACAGCCCAGTGGTCTCTGTGGGACAATCATGCGTGACCTTCTGCCTATACTTCTTTTGTTCCTTTTCATTCCTCTCTTTCATTTTGTTGAGTCCTTTTGAGTGCCCGCTCGCTGTTTCCTTTGCCCGCTAAGCCGACTGCTGTGAGAAATCATTTTGTTTTTATTATTTAAATGAGTACTTGTTAAAATATGGAGGATATGGGTCAGAAAACACAGCGTGCAGTTTCCGGCGTTCATTAAACGCTTTTCCCCTGCTGTTTTGTGCCCAGCCGACTGAATCAATCCTGCCTGTGTGTGGCCAATTTCACTTGTGGCTTAATAAGTGTTGCGTTTACTCTACCAGTAACATTTGTACGTTTAGACATGGAGAGAAGGGCCTGTCACTCTTCAAACACCAAATTGCTGCTTTAGTTGCACGTCAAACGGAACAATTAAAAAAGGGGTTTTGACATTTTTTACTTGTGAAATTTCAACAGTGGTTTTTAACAAGGCAATCCAATTAATGGGAGCCTTTTCTGGAGTCCAGTTGGGTTTTTTGGGAAATATTGAAGTGAGCGTAAGTCAATGAGTGCACTGAGTTGGAACACAGCAAGGTGGAAAAGTCTGTGCTATGGCAGAGATGCATTGGGCTCGCCACATCCAGCTGGAGGTGTTAGAGACTTTGGCATGGGGCCAGCTAAGACCCAGATGCTGTTATTCAGCCTGCTGTCAGAAGAACTGATTTTCACACCAATTAAACTGGTTGTTGAACCGTGTGCTTGTCGGTGACCGACGGTCCATGTTCCATGTGCCAGTATGTGAGCACATGATGTATTACACCCGCAAACCTTACCCTTTCCCTCTCATCCATCTTTTCCCCTCTGTCCCGTCCCGTCCCGTCCCGTCCCGTCCCGTCCCGTCCCGTCCCGTCCCGTCCCTTTTTTGGTCATTCTCTGGTCGATTGTCCTCTGCTCTTCCTTTTCAATTAATCTTCTCCTCTCTCTCACACAGTCTCTCCTCCTCTTCACCTCCTCTTCTCTCCTCTCCTCTCCTCTCCTCTCCTCTCCTCTCCTCTCCTTCCAACTCTCTGCTGTCCTCTCTGAACCAGAGAACAATTGGCCTATCTGTGCGGTAAGAGAGTATTGAAAGACTGCCACTATGTTGTTTAATAAGCATACTGGTAGTTAGTGTTTGTAACTGCTCTCAGGGGTTTTAGGTAACACTTTAGAATAATGGTCAGGTTTAATTAACCCATTGACGCCTAAGGCATCTGGAAAAAAGGGTGCTGAATGCCTGAGCCCTTTTTAAGAAAAGCTGGCCTCAGCCTATAAAAAGCTAAATATCTCAGCTTCTGAAGCACATAAAAATATGCACTAAGTTTAGGGATGCAAATTATCGATTAATTCATTAATCATTAGTTGATAGTGTTATCGATCGACTTTCGATTAATTGATAAGCGGCGTTTTTTTCACCTGAATTTCATAGGGCCTTTTAAAATATCAGCTAAATAGTTAAAACACTGAGTTCAAAAAGTATATTGTTGTATTAAATTATATTATGATCATTAAGCCCATATTGTATTTTATTGTATGATGTTATATTATATTATTATAATATAATTATAATTATGCATTAGGAAAAGAAAGCTGTTTACTATGGCATCTCCACACCACCTTTGGGGAGGCATTGCTTTCACCCAGGAGTGAACTAGTAGCCCCACGCCCCCCTCTGTCGCCTTATATGACAGACAACGTTGAGTGAAACGTGATCAGACTCAGTACTTGTCTGCATATGTGTCAGCCAACCACAAGCATTCTAATTTAATACGCTTCAAAATAAAGAAATGCTATATGTTGTGTAGTGTGTTGTTGTCCATAATGGATAGTAATGTCAACAAAGTTCGTTTCTGAAGAAAAAAAAGTTATTTCCTGTGTCTGTAAGGAGAGCTAATAAGCTAACAGGCTCCATTGAGAATGAATGGAGCTATGACAACAACACTTACAGCTAACAAGGATTCACCTGAAATTGAACAGATGGTGCTCCTCTTCATGCATGGTCAAATATATTCATGCCCAGTTCAGCTAATACTAGTCTTGATATCGGACAGGGTGTAGTGATTAAAATTACAGCTCACAATTTGAAATGACTACGTTTGTGATTTCGCTAGTTAGCACGCTAAGCTAACCTAGCAAGCTTAACCCTACAGTAAAATGCTGCTTGCAGTGACATTTGCCTGTCTTGAAAGATCGTTTTTCTCATAATTCAAGCAGTAACAACTTACACCATTGGACTTGGCATAATCACAGATTCAAGTACACATCTCCAAAAGACCCACAAGAACTCTAGAAGTTGCAATGACGATTTAATAGATACAATCTGCGCACCATGGATTTGAGTAGGACTAGAACTAGAACCACTCAACAGTCTCTAGCGCCCTCTAGCGGTTAATCGCGATTAAAACATTTTAATCGAGCAACCTCTTGCTCGACAACTAATCTAAAGTCGATTAATCATTTGCATCCCTAACTAAGTTGCATTTAAACGCTAAGACACTCATCTTTCATTAAAATTTGTTCACTCATCTCAAACAAAAAGAGATTTTTAATAAAGTTGTCTCAAATCTCATGAACCTGAATGTTGTGTAATGCGGCTCCAGGCGCCAGGGCCAATCAGGCATCAATGGGTTGACACTGTAAATAATGAACTTGAAATTCAAATTAAATGAAATTAAAAAACATTTACAACTATTTGTAAATGAATAAGAAATACTGTGTTAACACATTAGACACAGTACAGGCACAGCAGTCCTGCAAGTTTTTATCCTTGAAAGAATAAAAGAGATGAAATGGATATAACTATATGGATGGATATAGAAGTGTTCACTGAGCAAACTCATACATCAAACGCATCAAACTCATACAATAGGAGTCGATTCCCACTCAGCTGTACAACCATAGGTTGGTTCTTATTCATTTACAAACATTAGTAGATGTTTTACTTCAAAAGGAAAAAAGTTTACCGCACACTTGATTGACATAATGCTCTTTTATTCAGATCGAACAACACGTTTCATCAGGTTCGCTCAGGAATGCCTGATGACGCACTGAGGCGAAACGCGTTGTTCTCTGTGAATAAAAGTGAAGAAACAAGTGTGCGGTAAACTTTTTCCTTTTGAAGAATTGCATATTCCTGCGTTTACCAGCACCTTGAAGTTGTGCATGGATCTTTGAACTTTTGCATTAGTAAATGTTTTGTTTGTTATTTCATTAATAAATGTTAATGAACTGTTGTTCTAAAGCGATACCATGTTTTGGATAAGTTGATTTGGATAAGCAATTAAATGAAGGGCCTTAAAATGGACAAATGAAATATGCCCTTGACAAATTGGACGATATACATGTAGCCTGCTTTGCATGCAATGGTAATAACTGCTTCCTTGTTGTTTACAAACACGCCTGTATCACACAATCAAAGCGCCAATGTCAAACTCTCAGTTCATGTATTTTCTCCACTTTCTACACTGAACATGATGTCCTTCTCATTGGTGATGAAAGCACTTCATGGAACCATGGCTGAATATAAATCAACCAACCACTGAAACCACAAATGAAATATGCCCTTGACAAATTGGACGATATACATGTAGCCTGCTTTGCATGCAATGGTAATAACTGCTTGCTTGTTGTTTACAAACACGCCTGTATCACACAATCAAAGCGCCAATGTCAAACTCTCGGTTCATGTATTTTCTCCACTTTCTACACTGAACATGATGTCCTTCTCATTGGTGATGAAAGCACTTCATGGAACCATGGCTGAATACAAATCAACCAACCACTTTGAAGCAGCGATACAGTGGTCCAAAAGAATGACATTACCGATATGGCGTTTTTTTTTCATCTTGAGTGCGGGCATGCATCAAAGCAAAGACATCCATGGATCAATCACAGAGGTGTAGCACTTTAAATTTCCCTGTTGCGTTGCTCTTCGAAGTTGCTGCTAAACACATAGAATCAGAAGATTCCTATGATCAGAAGTATCATGTTGTTACAAGCTAATATTGATGCAAACGCCTTTGAAATAGCTATACTGTTTGGCATTTCAAATACATGGTAGCTCTTTGTAGCAGATGTCCCATTTCGTCCTTGAGAATACTGTTACTTCATGTTGAAACCCAGCATGTGAGTCTGTCAGACAGCCTTTCTGTTCAAGGTTGAGGAGAACTTCATTATTCCATTGGGGAACATTCAGGAGGCTTGAAATTGCATATATAAAAATATGGAAGAGGATCGGGGAGAGCACTGGTTAATTACTACCCCCACCGACCTGGCGGGTCAGAAGTTGACTCGGCAACTTTTGGACTCCAAGTCTGCCGCCCTAACCGCTTACCCTGATTGCCCGTTTCTAACTGTTTTCAGGAGATTACCTGCTGTCCTTGAAGGACACCTTCTTTGATTGCTCAAACATCTGCCTGATTATTCTTTTCAGTCTTTTTCAGTCAAAATTCACTTCACTATGCAGTGCATAGACGGTGTTCTAAAAAAACATGTGAAGATGAGTTGATGTTTGTGGAGTGCTTTAAAGTATGCGGTTGTATTTTGAGAATCGTAATGATGCATTGTTGAATGTATTTTGGCGCCTTTCCAGGAGCCTACCTGCTGACCCTGAAGGACACCTTCTTTGATCGCTCCAAAGCCTGCCAGATTGTGGCCTCCATCCTCGTGGGAAAAGATGAGAAGATCAAAATCACTCTACCACGCCCCGCCATCATGAAGGTACCAAAAGCAGTGTTTCCTTCCCATTCAAATTTCTTTAGTTTATTATTTTGTTTTATCTGTAATAAGCCCAACTGGGAAACTCCAATTGTCATTGTGACACAGCACTTCACAGCACACAAGTGTTCACTGCACACAACGAAATTGCATTTATGCCTCACCCGTGCAAGGGGGCAGGCCCCAATGGCACTACAAGGGAGCAGTGCGGTGGGACGGTACCATGCTCAGGGTACCTCAGACATGGAGGAGGATGGGGGAGAGCACTGGTCCCCCCACCAACCTACCCTATATGCTAGTCAAGGTGGTTGCAACGGGTTAGCTAGCATCAGAAACATATTGTTCATGTATTTTTTTATTGTTTATGACTTTTTTTTTCGTTAAGCACCCTTTAGAAATTACATTCCCAATACAAAAGCTTCTTTTTTTCTGGGACCTACCATCTACCTTCAGGGTGGTAGATGTTTGTTTTCAAAGTGGCTGAAAGTGCTGGGGGAAATGCTTAAAGCAGTTAGACATTATATTTGTGGAATTAGTTTTATAATATTATTATATAAGTACTTAATATAAGCTTATTCATAGTGATTGAACCAGGGGTCACCCGAACATATGTTTCTTCTTTTGTAGTGCTGACCAAAGTAACATACAGTATGACGAACAAGGAGAAACTTGTTGCACTTGCAACTCTGCAGTCGTTCTGTATATTTCCTGTGCATTTTGTATTTATTAGTGTTGTTGACTATGATGATGCCCTCGATTGTAAGTCACTTTGGTCAAAAAATGTCTGCCTAATGTAATGTAATGAGAAAGGTAGCACCTGTGCATAAACAACTTTTCTGGGCGTCCTTCGGAAGACGGGACGAATGCAAAGGCGTGTCTGTGTTGCCAGAAGATCATGCAGTTTAGGTTTATGCATTTATGAGTTATGTTTATGCATGTTGTCGTCTTTGTTCTTTGGAAATACGTGGGAAAAAGCTGTGGTACATGTCTTCCAATGTCAGGAGAAATCTTTCAGACCTTGTGAACTGATCGTTATACTGTACTGTATATATTTTTTTAATTACTCATATTTTGGCCTTCATTGCTGCCTTAGTTTGGTGGTACCAAGCCTGTTAATATTGAATACATGAATATAATGTTTATCCAATCCAAAGGACCTTCACTACACGGAAGGAAATGTATTGAAAGATTTAAAATTACACCCAATTAAAACTGGCCCTGTGGTCATCATGTACCTCAGCACGGTGTGCTGTCTTCGACCCATGACCCCGTGGATCTTGTGTGACCCACCGTTTCATTAATGTTTTGATTTCGAGCATACTTTCATCTTTAATTTTACATTCATATTATTCAGTACTGTACTAATAATTAATTGGGAGGGAGACGTCCCTGTTCACTGCCCCTTCGCCAGGAGGTGTTTGGGGCTAAAGGGTGGTGGTTCTTAGCCGAGCAGAGCTCTGAAGACGAAAACAACTACTAATTGTGTAAAGAAATTGAATTGCAAATTTGCAGGCTTTAATAATAATCTCACATACTTAGGATTAGCAACCGATTTGGACAGAATTCCAGATTCTGAAGAACGTCCTATTTTTAATATGCACATCCTTTTATCTTGAATCTTAAATTCATATTTTTCATGATTGAATATTTAATCAGTTGCATGATGTAAACGTACTCTTAATGACTTAAGAAGTAGTGCACTTTTGGACAACACTTTTTTCTCTTCAGCCCATGAATCTATAATATGCCAATATGTGTTGATGTCCATCTGTTAAAGCACACTGAGCTGCGTGTTGTATGAATTGTATCCTGCTATACACATGAGGAGGATGATGATGGTGATACTACTACTACTACTACTATAACAATAATATTGTTTTGTTGTCTTCACCCCCTGACCCTTGTTATTGTTATTATTATAGTTATTATTATAGTTATTATCGGTAGTAGTAGTAGTCGTAGTCGATTACTATTTATGTACTGCATATTAAGTAATGAGTGCAGACTATAACTCTGTGGACGGCTAACGTGATGATGATGATGATAATAATAATATTAGCAATAGCAGCGATAATAATAATAATAATAATGATGATCAACGATGTTGTTTGCAGCCCATGACCTTGTGGACGGGTAAGCAGATCTTCAGCCTCATCCTGAAGCCTGGCAACGCCTCCCAAGTGAAGGCCAACCTGCGCACCAAAGGCAAGCAGTACTGCGGCAAGGGAGAGGACCTCTGCTCCAATGACTCATGTAAGATTATTACTCTTATTTATTATGATTATTATTATTATTATTAATAATTATACTTATTTGAGGAGGAGGCTCCAGTATAATTCTGTTCTTCCGAGTAGGCATGTGAACAGTGCTTCTTGTTTCAGTTATGATTGTGACGTATTCAATACTCACCTGTGTCTTTGTGTGTGCTTCCTGTAAATTGGCACCACTGCAAAAAGAGCACCTGAGTAGTCTGGGCACACAACAGGCAGACCAGAGACCTGCTTTTGACGTCATTACACATTCTTTCTTCACTTTTTTCACCTACCTTCCGAGCCATGCCATGCGAAGAGAACGGTTATGATTGTGACATGTTCAATACTCTGTGTGTGCTCCCTGTGAATTTGCACCTCTGCAAAGAGATCACGTTGGGGTTTACTGTGCCTTATCTCTTTCCTTTGACGTCATTGCACTCTCGGTGCACACTTTAAAATCCATCTCCTTACGGCCCGTTCCCACTTTGACGGCCATTTGACGCTCATAAACGCGACGCACCTCCCTTTTTTGACTGAATGCTTCTTGTCGGAGCACATGCAGGGGCGCAGGGCCGGTTTTTAGCATAGGCCGGCTAGGCGGTCGCCTAGAGCGCCATGTGAAGAAGGGGCGCCGAAATGGCGCTCTCCTATGCGTAATTTTGCTAGCCTGATAAACCAGACTAAATGTGGATGTCTAATTTAGTCTGGCCTCGATGCATAATACATCCGAAGATTGTTGATGAGAACAACCTTCCCTCAAAACCCTGCCAGCTTTGATTCAAAACACATCTTTGCGTTGTAATTGGCTTGCCAGATTCATGGCATTCTGGCTTCATTGAATCATTATGCGAGGCCAGACCCACCCGTAGACAAATCATTTTGCCGTCCAGCGGGTGGCGCTGGTTCACCAGGCTATAATTTTGCGATATGAATTTTTTTTTATGAAGTCGCAATCAACAAAGAGTGGCGAAAGCGCTCCTCACGGCAAAGCGCCCCTCAGCCAATAGTAATATCTCTTCCAACTGTCTCTGGGAAGTCTGTGAACCAATAAACAGACAGTTCTGAGAAAGGGGGCGGGACGAGTGACAGCTTGCGATCTATTTTGAATTTGGAGACTCACTCGAGAGACAGAGGGGGCAAGCGCAAAGAGTAGTGCTGCTCTGCTGGATGGAGATTATTATGTTCTCATTAAACCACTCATTGCATGATGCAGGAGTTTCAGAGGGTGTTTTGGAACTATGTGATTTAATCAGCAACCGTTTGTGATTATGGAAAGCCTAATAGTTATGAGGTTACTATTTTGAATTAGAGAGAAAAAGAGCTTTGTTTTTGATCAGAGAAATCGCTAGTTAGCATGCTAACATTAGCCAAGTATGCCAAGCAATGAAATCCAGTAAAGTAGCTGTTAGTAGCCTACTCACTACTCACTAACACCCACCTGATATCATAATACTTGCTTAGGTTGACAAGCAATGTAAAGTAAGACTGGTGCAATGTTTAAAACAATTTTAGCTGCCATATCTCCTTCCATCCACATGAATTACCTGCTTGTTGTAAGCTTAAAAAAACATTAATTTCCAGACCAGAATGACATAGCCTAGGCTACATTAATCATGTAACAGAACCATGCACAGCAGACAAGTGAGGCTATTTACTATATTTTGTATATTATGAAATTCAATAGCGTGACAGCTCTTCTCCCTTTCTCTCACCCTGTCCCTCCAAACACATAGATAGCCCCCTTCTCATTCTCCTACTCACAAATGCACCACTATTTCCAGTCCAGAAATGAAATTGGTTTGGAAGACAGCACAAATGTGTAGCTTATTAAAATTGTTATGCTGCCATGCTTTGTGATGCTGTAGATAGTAAGGCTGTAACGATACACCCAACCCACGATTCGGTTTGTATCACGATATATGACCCACGGTTCGATATGGCCCACGATTTCACAAAAAAAATTGAAAAAAAAAATTTGAAAAAAAATTATAAGAAGAAATTAATTATATATTCTTTGTAATTAATATATTTTTTGCATTTACCTGCCTGCATTAATTTTGTAGGTTTACAAGGCTGAATAATGTTGCAGATATAGGCTACCACTGCAACCTGTTCCCAGGTGTTGACATCAAAACACAACACAGAGAAATAAGGGATATTAGTTCACCAAGGAAAAATGCTTATAAATAGGCTAAGATCATATGTAGAGAGAGAGAGAGAGAGAGAGAGAGAGAGAGAGAGAGAGAGAGGGGAGGGGAGGGGAGGGTCAGGGTGTATGGTCATTGGCAGCTGTCTTACTTTATCAAACATAGCCTATCCAATTAATATCCAAACATTAAAACAACACAGGCCATATATCGTCAGGAAACATGTTGTATTAAGTTAGGCTACTTAAAGAAATGCAACACTTAATTTTGATTAGGCCTAAGTTAAATATTTCCGTAGCTCTTTTTGATCGTGCAGCAGCGCGTGCCCGCCTACAATCAAACCTCGAAATGAACCTCAGTTAGTTCTCACTGCTACGTAACGTGCACGTTTTTCGTTTCGTTTTGTAGTTTGACATTTTATCAAGAGCCAGAATGAATGCAGAGGCTGAAATGGAGCATGCTTTCTGCTTATGCAGGCGGTAATTTTACAATATAGCCTAACATTACTGTGGGAAGAAATAATGCTGCCTAATATTCTGCCTCAACGTTCGTCCGACTTCGGGCACCTCCCTACAAGCGATTCCAGGCTGGTTTATAGGCAGGCGGAGCATCTTGTGCGCTCTCTCTCTCTCTCTCTCTGCTCCAACGTCAAACTCCACTCGCAATACATCGCGCATGCATGAATAAAACAAAAATCTTGACACGTTTATAAAAGCCTTCTTGGTCTGTTGTTCATTTGTCCTTCACCTTCCGATGTTTGCCCAAGTTTTTCGTCTCACGGAGGTTGCTGAGGCAATGGATAACAACAACGTGCTGGTTGGAAGGAGCATGTTATATGAGAAAGGGGTGAATGGAACTGTTACTCGAACGTGTGCGCCCTTTTTCTACTGGTCTTTTTAAGCGCATATGCAAACTCTTGCCTGTATGTTGCCTGTTGTGTTCTACACTGAGGGTAACAACTTTAAAAGGGCACATCGCGATTCTGTGAGGAAGCTTCGCGATAGGGGTTCGTGGGTCTGCGTACCGCGATCCCTCGGTTCGATGCAATATCGTTACAGCCTTAGTAGATAGTGTAGATCAATGCAGACCTCCTTGGTAGGCTTATTGTCTACACATGCATTTTACATGCAAATGTAGGCTACTGTAGCCTATCACTCTCCTGGCATTTCAATTTCACGTTACAATTCAAACACATTGATAACCTCCCTCTCATCTGGGGTTGGGGGCCCCACCACCATCACATCCAACACACCACACAGTGAAGCTACTTTCATGCGACTCAATCTGATGTGTTGGTCGCCTGTCAAAAAGAACCACAAATCCATTTGATGAAAAACGGTTATTGTTCTTGATGCTATTTAGTTAAGCTTACTAAGGATATTAGTCTTGTGTTTTGTGAGGTATAAGAAAGATTTTTTTTTTTTCAAAGGTAAGGGGGGGTGGGGGGCGCTAGAACTCAAACTCGCCTAGGGCACCAAATAAGCCAGAACCGGCCCTGCAGGGGCGTGACAGAGTACACTGAACAGGAATATCTCTTTCTGTCTTTCTACACGTTTATATCGATTAAGCAAGCTAACCAGCGATAGTAACATCAAAGTCTGCCCTTACCTTACTGTGGACATGTGTTTACTTCACACATTTCATAGCCATCACGTAGTTTTGAATGTCGTCAAAATGTACATAATCCTTTGAACATAAGCACAAAGACCTTGCACTTCATAGTTTCTTGTAGTGTATGCATCTTACTTTAAAATGTATGATAACCAGTCATAAAACTACTATTAAGCAGCAAAACATAGCCCTTGGTTTCATGGGAATTCCTCATGTACTCGACAATCATTGGATAACGCTCCGCGTTGGCCGCGAGTAATTAGCATAAAGTAGAAGCTCGCTCAACTTTTTTGACGCGCGTCAACTGTCAAAGTAGCTGCGCCGCGTATCCCAGAAGCCTTTGCGAGGGCGTCGCCGCTTTCCATTGAAAATGAATTGAAGGCGTCGGCGTCAACGCGCTCGCCGGCAAAGTGGGAACGGGCCGTTACTTGTGTCCCCCATCAAGTCATTCTCTTTCTGTCTTTCTCTATCTGCCTCTCTCTCTTTCAATTATTTTTTTCAATTACCTCCCTTTCTCTTTCTCTGCCTCTCCGACTCGCTCTCGCTCTCGCTCTCGCTCTCACTCGCTCACTCGCTCACTCGCTCACTCGCTCACTCGCTCACTCACTCACTCACTCACTCACTCACTCACTCACTCACTCACTCACTCACTCACTCACTCACTCACTCACTCACTCACTCACTCTGCCTATGCCTCTCTCTCTGTCTGTCTGTCTGTCTGTTTGTTTGTCTGTCTGTGAGGTCTCCTTCTCCCTCTTTGTGCCTTTGTCCTCATCTCATTCCTCATTTTCTCCATCACCAACTCTATTTTCACCCCCCTCCCGTATAATCTCATTCATTTCATTCTACAACTGTGTGCCCTATCCATCTTGTTTCTCTATTTCTCTCTCGCTCTATCTCTCTGTCTCTTTCTCCCTTCCTCTCTCTCTTTCGCTCCCTCGGGAGGAGCAGCATGCATGTGTCAATGGAATTGCAAATATAACACAGTAGATTTAAATGTTAGTAAATGTATGAGCCGTCACTTTTTTCCTGTGCTGCTTTTAAGTCAATGGAACGTGATAAGATGTTGCCTGGTTTTGGTTTGTGTGTGTTTGACGAGTATGAGTATGAGTATAATGACAAAGTATCGGGCCTGAGATCGACACCGGGTGCCTCCCTAGTCAGTTGATGTTGTTGTAGCATGGATCTAAGGGCATGCTAGGGACTCTGGCTCCAAGTACAACATCTTCTAACTCTATTCATCTTTAATGTCTGCTCTATTCTCTTCAATGCTTTAATTGTATCCTTTTCTTGACTCCCTTTAATGCTATTCTATTCTGCTCTCATTTCAGTCGTGGTGATCCAGAATAGTGAGTTGATGTGCGGGAGCATGGACAAGGGCACGCTGGGCTCTGACTCCAGCAACATCCTCTAACTCTATTCATCATTACTGTACAGGGTTCCCACTGGTGCTTGAATTCCTTGAAAATGCTTGAATTTCAATGAAGTGATTTCAAGGTTGTGAAAATGCTTGAATTTTAGGTGAAGTGCTTGAAAATGCTTGAAATTTCTGTCAAGTCAAACTCAGTAAGCCAAATAATAGAAATAAATTGTTCAGGTACATCAATTTTAGGGCGTCAAATGGCACATCCCATCTGACATCTCACTACCTCAGATTTTCGATTAGAATGCACGAAGTTGCTTCTTAAAAACACAAAATTTCCTGGGGTAGGACCCCCACACCCCCTTCCCGCGACATGTTAAAGGTGCTGGAAAACTGAAAATTTGGTGCTTGAAGGTGCTTGAAAAGTGCTTGAAGTTGTTCATGAAAAAGGTGTGGGAACCCTGAGTGTAGCTCTATTGTCTTCTATTCTACTCTCTTTATCATTGATATTCTATTCTGTTCTCACTTCAGTCGTGGTGATCCAGAATAGTGAGTTGATGTGCGGGAGCATGGACAAGGGCACGCTGGGCTCTGACTCCAGCAACATCCTCCAACTCTATTCATCTTTAATGTAACATCTTAAATGTCTGCTCTATTCTCTTCAATGATTAATTGCATCCTTTTCTACTCCCTTAAATGCTATTCAATTCTGCTCTCATTTCAGTCGTGGTGATCCAGAATAGTGAGTTGATGTGCGGGAGCATGGACAAGGGCACGCTGGGCTCGGGCTCCAAAAACAACATCTTCTACATCCTGCTGAGGGACTGGGGACAGATGGAGGCTGCCAACGCCATGTCCCGCCTGGCTCGCCTTGCACCCGTCTACCTGTGTGAGTATGACATACCTGTGGTGTGTGTGCGTGCCTGCATGGTTTGCCCATGTCCCATCTGGCACATTTTGCACCTATCTACCTGTGTGAGTATAGCGCGTGTGTGTTTGCGTGTGTGCGTGTGCGTGCGCGTGCGTGTGTCTGTGCGCATGGTTTTTCCCATGTCCCATCTAGCACACGCTGCAACTGTTAACCTGTGTTAGTAACAAACCTGCGTACTGTGTGTCTGTGTCTGTGTAAAAGAGATATTGGAATTGGAATGTTCCCATCTTCAAACGGGCCAGGTTGACTAACCAGAGCCATTCTGTGATTAGCTAAATCAAACATGTCAATATCACGTCCATAGCAAAAAGCAAATTCATGGCGAAGTTTCATCAACCTGTTGGCTACCTATTGGCTTTGTTCGCTTTTGTTGTACACATAGTAAGAGTTAAATAAAAGAATTAGTATCATCCTCTTTGGTACCCAGCCAACAGGGGTCTGTCCAACAGGTAAGGTAAGTATAGTATCATACATACTGCTTCTCCTGAGCTCAAGGTGATTCCACTGCTAATCTTATCTACCTAGCTGAGTAGCAAAAGAGTAGCAATTTCGAGACGTTTCAAAGTTTCTGTTTCTGCCGTCAAGTTACCTAGTCTTTGGATGCTTGCACAATGTGTTTTATTATGACTCAAAATAAATATTTGGTGATTTATTTTGTTATTGAAAGATGGTATGGTGTACACATAGTAAGAGTTAAATAAAATAATTAGTATCATCCTCTTTGGTACCCAGCCAACAGGGGTCTGTCCATGGGTGTTATCTGAGGTCCTCACACCACCAAACTATTGTAGCTATGAATACAAACTATATAGCTAATGCACTGTGCCTATGTGGGGAAGTATTGTTCCCAGTACTAATCTAGTCATCCTCTCTGGTCCCCAGCCAACAGGGGTTTCTCCATTGGCATCGGAGACGTGACTCCGGGCCAGGGTCTGCTGAAGGCCAAGCAGGACCTTCTGGACGCCGGCTACAAGAAGTGTGATGAGTACA
>NC_085873.1:11663825-11753825 GCF_034702125.1 Engraulis encrasicolus
TAATGGTTTGGGGCTGTTATGCTGCCTCGGAACATGGATGACAGCAATGATTAAAGTAAACATAAATTCTGCTCTCTACAATCAAATCCTGAAGGATAATGTCCAGGCATCCCTGTAGCTGGGAAGCCCTCCACTGTAGCTGATTCTTAAACAATTGTACAAAGAAGAGTTGGCAAAAAGTCCTCCCCAGTGATGTGCAAGGCTGTCTGTCAGTTCTTGATGCTGGGGGTGGTACAAGTTGTAAGGTCTAGGGGGCAGTTCATTTTTCACATGAGGTCATGTCGTTTCAGAGAGCTTTTTTCCTTTAACAAATTAAATTGTCAATGAAAGCATGTTTCTGTGATGACTTGAGAATTATCTCTATCTACCATTTCAATTTCCTTGATCTGAAATGATTCAGAGTGACAAAGATGCAATAAGTAAGCGAGGAAAAACTTCCGTACTGCACTGTATATAGTATTTCATATGAAGTTTTTCAGGGCCTTCTTGCGTTCGCAAGCAAGATGACTCGCATACTTTGTATCTAAAAGATGTTTGACACTTGTTTGATTCAAGTTGTAGATGGGTTTTTTTTCTTTCGAGTGTATAGTCAGCCAACCGGCCAGGCCAGGAGTTGTTTGCTGCCCAGTTGGTCTGAAAGCGAATGTTACCATAGCAACGGCATGGCCACATGCTGGCCTTTTGAATGTTTAGATTGCATAGCAACATGGGTGTTAAAGAGTGAAGCTGAGATGGGAGCTTGCAGGTTACAATAGGAGGACAAGTTCACACATGTAAAACAATCTTGCTGCTGTGTGCGTGTGTGCGTTTCTGTGTGTGTTTCTTTTTGGCAGGCATGGCAGGGGGGCTGTTCCATTTTACTTTGAAGTTTTTGCCAAACAACATTAACGGTGGTACCTGGCCATGGCAGTAATAGTCATTTTTATGCCACTTTTGTCAGAGAGAGGAATTTTACATTAGTCATTTCAAACGCTGGTGGTGGTCTGGATGTAATATCTACTCTGGATGCATGTGTAACTGTGTTACTCAACACTTTAGATTTTCTTTTGCCTTAAGACATGTAAAAGTTTTATCTTTTACCTGACATGTTTCGACGGTATTACTGTCTTCAATAAAGGGTCACTGGGATGTTGATGTGTGACGTGCTTTAAAATCAGCTGATGTTGTTCCAACAACATGTATTGTTTGTTTTATTTTTAAATTATGACTAGCATAGACAAATATCTACAGTTGACAATGGGTGCAATAGTGGGTAATGTTGGCACTGAAGTTGTCGAGTGTCTCATTTGATGTACAATACAGATGGTAGGCTTACTGCACCTCCAACTGATTCATATTCTGCTGGGACTACACTGTTGCGTTAAGACAAAGACTTGTCTGCCGTAACAACTAGCTCCCACTATAATAAATGGAACTGGCTACCCCAGATACTCAGCATTTAAAAAAATAAAATAATGAATGGCCCATTTTTTTAATGTATTTTTTGATGCGACTTGACTCCAAGTTCCAAAATGCATCCAGTGCTGCCCCAGCATTATTTGCATAATAATTACAGCATATCGTACTCACCATCTTGCATACTTGCATAAAATACGTAATATCTCCCATACTGTACTTGCTAAAATGCATACAATACTCAGTCATTTACATACTTGCATACCGTACTTACTAACTTACATGCAGCACTTACTTACTTGCGTACAAACAGCATTTAGTAACTTGCATACGTACAGTATTTAGTAACTTAGCAACTTGCATACAGTAGGTAGTCACTGGAATACATACAGTATGTAGTAACTTGAATGCTTGCATATAATGCGTAACTTGAATACTTATTGCACTAATTATTGACTTGGTGAAGCCCATGGATGGCAGTAACGCTAATGCAGGAAGGAGCGCTTTGCAAACCCCGTCAGCTCTGGCTTATTGTAGGTTTTTTTTTTTTTAATCATCATTAATATTTGTTTCATTCTTTTATATTCCTTATATTCTGAGTTTTCCACTCAAGTGGCATGTAAGGAATCGGAATTCTGTCTCTGTGAACAGCTTCAAAGGAAATTTGGATAAAAACTCGCTCACGCTCTCTCCTTCAACTTCCTTTCTGTGTGTGCATGTGCGTATATGTGAGTATATGAGTGCATGTGTTTGCGTCTGTGAGAAAGTCGAGCTTGACCATTTTCTTCCTTTTCTATGATGGCAAAAACAGATCTGGATGATTCTTGAGAGTCCACTGCAGCAGGAGCAGGGAACTTGGAGACAGATGTCGCAAATCTGGTTATAGTTGGACTGTGACTTATACTTAGCTTTGCAGTTGTAATAATGTGCCCGTGTGCACGCTTGTTTGCTTGTGATTATGTGAGTATATGCTTGCATGTGTCTGAATAAAATCTTGTTTGCGTGCATGTTTTTGACATTTCCTTTGTGCTTCTCTGTGTGTGTGCTTGTGTGTGTGTGTGACATGTCTCGTGCCTGTGTGCGTGTGTGCGTGTGTGCGTGTGTGCGTGCGTGCGTGCGTGCGTGCGTGCGTGTGTGTGTGTGTGTGTGTGTGTGTGTGCGTGTGTGTGTGTGTGTGTGTGTGTGTGTGTGTGTGTGTGTGTGTGTGTGTGTGTGTGTGTGTGTGTGTGTGTGTGTGTGACATGTCTCGTGCCTGTGTGCGTGTGTTTGGCAGGCCCTGATTCTGAAGGAGCTGTCTGTCATTCGAGATCATGCTGGTAGTGCCTGCCTCAGGGAGCTGGACAAAAGCAACAGCCCTCTCGTCATGGCACTGTGTGGATCTAAAGGTAACACACACACACACACACACACACACACACACACACACACACACACACACACACACACACACACACACACACACACACACACACCCACCATCCTTGTATCATAGCCCTGTATTGATCAAACACACACACACACACACACACACACACACGCATGCATGAATGAATTCACAAGCACAATGCACTCATCTTCTCTGAGCACCCCAGATTGCTTTTTTCTCATTCAATCTCCATTTGGCTGATTACGAGCTGAATAGTGCCCTCACTCACCCTTGTTGTGCTAATGTGTGCTGTTAGTGATGCACTAGTGATCAATATCTCACATATAGCTTAGGAAATAATCATATTACTTCAGCTAAGTGCAGGCACAGAATTATTTCTCTCCTGTATGAATGCAAGGCAAGGCAAGTTTATTTGTATAGCGCATTTCACACACAGGTGCAACTCAATGTGCTTCACAAGATTAACAAATGTAAAAAAGAAAGGAAACATGGAATAAAGAAGGAATTAAATCAGAGTCAAAGAACATGTAAAACATTAAGATAAAACATAAGGTTAAATGATAATAAAAATAAAATAAACATAAAAAAATAAATAAGAATTTGAGCTTGGGGAAAGCATCTGAGAACAGCTTTGTCTTGAGTCTAGAGTTCAAGCTATCAATAGTGGGTGCATTTTTTACGTCATCTGGAAGCTGGTTCCAAAGCTTTGAAGCATAGAAGCTAAAGGCTGCCTCTCCACTCTTTGTTTGACTTTTGGAATCACCAGCAAATTCTTCTCCGTTGACCTTAGTGACCTGGTTGGGGCATACAGCAGAAACATATCCAGTAGATATGTGGGTCCCATTCCATTTAATGATTTAAACACAAGTAGCATTGCCTTAACATCAATTCTGTAGCTTACTGGGAGCCAATACAGCGATCTTAAAATTGGAGTAATGTAGTCGAACTTCCTTGTTTTTGTAAGAACCTTTGCTGCTGCATTTTGAACAAGTTGAAGCTGTTTGATGGTCTTTTTGGGGAGGCCTGTAAAAATACTGTTACAGTAATCAACCTTACTAGAAATGAAGGCATGTATTAGCTTCTCCAGATCATGTTTAGACATAAGCCCCCTAAATTTAGAGGCGTTTTTTATGTGATAAAATGCAGACTTAGTAATAGCTTTCATGTGACTGTTGAACTTTAGGTCACTGTCAATGAGGACCCCAAACATTTTATTTGCCACATGTATACGAATACTATGAGAAGTACAACATGCACTGAAATTAGTAAATAGTATTTATTAGTATAGTGTAGTATAGTTCAGTACAAAGTTTAGCCTTGTGTAAAAGTTGCACTCATGTTCAGGAGAACTTTGCCCTGAGCTTTTATGTTTTTTTTTGTTTTTTGTTTTTTTGTGTGCTTTTTATGGCTTTTTTATCAGGCAAAAAGAAATGTAAATCCTTTAACAACCATCCTATGAACAAATTGATGGGGAGTCCTCTTTTCCAATGCATTACTAGTCAAGAGAATCAAACAATAATCATCACAATCATTTTTTTTTTTCTCAAATGCTTGATGCGCATGCATTATCTTAATTTCTCTTTCTTTCTTTCTTTCTTTCTTTCTTTCTTTCTTTCTTTCTTTCTTTCTTTCTTTCTTTCTTTCTTTCTTTCTTTCTTTCTTTACTTGTATTTGCCTCCACAGGGTCCTTCATCAACATCTCTCAGATGATTGCTTGTGTAGGCCAGCAGGCCATCAGTGGATCACGTGTACCCGATGGCTTTGAGAACCGATCGTTGCCCCACTTCGATAAGCACTCCAAGGTAAAAATGCAATTACCCCCCTGCAATGCATACACACACACACACACACACACACACACACACACACACACCACACACACACACACACACACACACACACACACACACACACACACACACGCACACACACACACACACACACACGTGCACGCGCACGCCTTGAGCCGTTTCATAACGTGTTTACCATTTCATAAGTGGCATGTAATGGCTGAAATTATTATTGGTGATTGACACAATCTATTGCTCACTCTGTTAAATAGATCAGCCCTCTACCACTCAGACACTCAGACACACACACACACACACACACACACACACACACACACACACACACACACACACACACACACACACACACACACACACACACACACACACACACACACACACACACACACACACACACACACACACACACACACACACACAAAGGTCAACTGCAGCTTTTGCAGCCGCTTTTGCTGCCAAATCCTCATCGTTGTAATTGGATCTGGCAAGCATTCATGGCCAAAATGTATAATTTAAAAATATCCTGTTAGTACCTGTAGAATAGACAGTGTGCGGGAATTACCTTTCCCCTCTGCAAATGACTCATCCGACAGCCGTTAATGTTTGATATTCACGATGACATTACAGATATTATTGTGACCAGTACGCCTGTAGCGTGCTGAAAACTGAAGTGTTAATTTGCTATATTAGTTCTTACACCATCCATACCTTCCATGTCTAAGCACTTTTTTGCCTTAACTCATTATGACAAGTAGAAATGGCTGTGATCTAATTCGAATCAGTATTTTCATGACATTGCTTGATTATGACTAATAAAAATGGCTGTGATCTAATTCAAGATTCAAGATTTTTATCTGTCGCATGGTTTCTTGTGCTGGCACAATTCACCTTTGGCTAAGCCCCGTCCTCTTTAGTTACAGTTGCTAGGTCGGACAGATGCACTTTCAGTGCTGAGATATCAGCGTAATTTAAGCAGTGACTGCAAATCGCAGCAGTTATTCACTCCTAATAAATTAAAAAAAACCTCCATTCATAGTATTGTGAAGGCAAGTATTTATTTCCTGAACTGTCATGCATCACAGCTGTTCAGCTGTTATGGGCTCTCATATTCTCACCTGGGTATCGATAGGCATTGCAACCAGCACCACCATGGTAAGCTAACTTGCATATATTTGAGCCCTGACTCAAACTTGCAAGACGAAAACGAAATCACACAACGTGATGGCTGTAGTTATCTTCAAACTACCACATCAATGTGTAACATTAACATTTGGAGTTTATGTCTTCAGTAGCCTAACAAAATAACGTCCATCAGCTGCTAGTCAAAACAATCCTAACGTGACTGATAGTTAACTTTGCTTGCAGTGTTTCTTCATTAATTAGGTGAGAAATTCAAAATCCTACTATGAAACAGGTTTGTGGTTTGCTTACAACTTGGCATGATTGGAGCACTCAAAGTATGTTTTTTATCTGTGTGCTTTCTAGTCGACTGTGAGGATGCCGAGACCCTTCAAAGCAGACTATCCAGCTGCTAGTAGGCTAAGCATTAGACCGGTTTTAGGGGAAGGGGAAAGCGATTACCTAGTGAGGAAACGTACACATTTGCCACAAATACCCCAGGCACAATTTCCAATCATATTTTAATAATAATATGACCATAATATCTTGATAAACCCAACTTGAAAACATACGATTTCGGCATTGAGTTCAACGGAGCGCTGTCAAACTGTCCGAGGTCTGTCCGACCTCGTCCCTTTGCTGCGCTGTGATTGGTCAAATAGCATTTTAGGGCGGGCCTTAGCCAAAGGCGAATTGGCAGTGAAATGAAGATTGCAGCTGCTCTCTGCTCTGCAGGATAATGAATAATAATAATACTTTAAAAAAGAAATATGAAAAGGTCAAGAATAGTAATTGTAAACGAAAAAGTTGCTTGAATGGCTTGAGGGAAAAAACTCTGTCAGTCTGCACAGTCTCGATGTCCTGCATTTTATTGAACACATTAGTTTCCCTGAGGGCAGCCTTGAGAACATGGAGTGACTGGGATGGACTGTGTCTTCCATAATTCTTTTCACACTTCATTTTGCCCATGTCATTTGCCCCTCTATAGTATATATCTTGCCGCCCTGGAAAGATGGCCCCAGTGATTTTTCCTGCAGCGTGCATTGCTCTATGCAGGGCTACCTTATCCTGAGCAGTGCAGTTTAGTGATGTGTCGGTCGCGAACGAGCCGGTTCTAAGAGCTGGCTCTTTGAAGTGAACGACTGGAACCGGCTCCACAACGGGAGCCGTTTTGGGAGCCAAATTATTTTTCTTATTATTATTTTTATGGTCTTCCGGCCCCTCACTGTCTCTCCCCGTGCCTCTTGTTGTGCATATGCTCTGCAATTCCCACAAAACAGACGTTTTGAAAACACTTTTTCCCCATCACTAAATCCCATCACTCGTGCAGTTGCCATAGCACGTTCTTATGCTTCCTGTAATTACTGATTCAATTGTGGCAGTGTAGAAGGACTTGTATGCTGATGGAATTTTGAACTTTCTTAGCCTCCTGAGGTGGTACAGACGCTCATGACTACACAACATTGCTTGATTATGGATATTATTGTAGAATACTAAACATATACTTAGCTTCTAAAAGTCTTTAAAAGTATCAGGCTGACCACTGTTGAATCAAACTTTGGTCAGTTGCACACTGAGAGATGATGTCAGATGAGATCTATTTCTTGAACTGTTAAACAGGACGATGTCCGTTGAGTTACAATTTTTCCACAGAGGTTCTTTCGTCAAATCCTCCTCCTTTTCCATCAATTTCCTTGTAAACAAGCTGAGTTGTGTGTGACTAATTGTAGTTTCACCTCCACAGCTGAATGAATTATCACTTGTAGCACTTAAACACTTCTACTTCAGAACATGACTAACGCATGAGTCAGTAGTAGTGACAAAAAAAAACTGTTTTTTATTTGTGACATGCAAGGGAATACATGCTATGAAAGCACAACATGCCACAAAGTTTTAGTCGTGGAGCTACAATTTGTAGAGTATCAAGCTGCTCCATCTTCTGTTGAAAGAATATCTTAAAATTTGGACGGATTTCATAGGGCCCTACATGACGTGGTTTTTGAAAAGTTTATGTGTTGTGTGTTGTTGAGCCTGATGGCTTGTGCAAGCAGCTGTTTCCCCGTCTGTTTTTGTGGCACCTCCTGCTGCGCCAGCGCTTCCCAGATGGGAGCAGGGAGAACAGGAGGAGATGACTATCAATAACAAAATGTGTTCTTTCTCCCCCTCACCCTCTTTTGCTCACTCCATTTCTCCCTGTCTCGCTCTTGTTCGCTTTTTTGGTCCCTCTCACTCTCGCTTCCATTCCTGCTTTCTCTGCTATCACTCCCCCCCTCTCTCTCTCTCTCTCTCTCTCTCTCTCCCCCCCCTCTCTCTCTCTCTCCCCCACTCTCTCTCTCTCTCTCTCCCCCCCCTCTCTCTCTCGCTCTCTCTCTCTCTCTCTCCAGCTTCCTGCCGCTAAGGGTTTTGTGGCTGACAGCTTCTACTCAGGTTTGACTCCCACTGAGTTCTTCTTCCACACCATGGCTGGCAGAGAGGGTCTGGTGGACACTGCTGTCAAGACCGCCGAGACTGGATACATGCAGGTAGAGTGGAGGAAAACACACTGTTACACAGTATATTATGTATGTAATCATGTCAAAACACAGACACACACAGACACACACACACACAGACACACACACACACACACACACACACGCACACACACACGCACGCACACACGCACGCACAGAGACACGCACAGAGACACGCACAGAGACACGCACAGACACACAGACAGACACACAGACAGACACGCACAGACAGACACGCACAGACAGACACGCACAGACAGACACGCACAGACAGACACACACAGACAGACAGACACACACAGACAGACAGACACACACAGACAGACAGACACACACAGACAGACACACACAGACAGACACACACAGACAGACACACACAGACAGACACACACAGACAGACACACACACAGACAGACACACACACAGACAGACACACACACAGACAGACACACACACAGACAGACACACACACAGACAGACACACACACAGACAGACACACACACAGACAGACACACACACAGACAGACACACACACAGACACACACACAGACACACACACAGACACACACACAGACACACACACAGACACACACACAGACACACACACAGACACACACACAGACACACACACAGACACACACACAGACACACACACACACACACACACACAGGCCCTTATCACACCATCCACTTGTCAGCCTCGGCAAACAACAATAATAATTGGGTTCATGCGTACGCCAGCACTCACTGCACACCTGCTGAGATTTCCTTCCACACCATATCCTCTGGCAGAGTGGGCCTGGTGGATACTGCTGTTCAGACCGCCGATACTGATACATGCACAGTGGAGGGAAACGCACTTAACTTCACTTAACACAATGCACATGTACGCACAAGACACAAGACCGGTGAGACTATATATATGCAAGTACAGCGGAGGAGCACACACTCTTACACACTGAATGTAGAGGCACCTCAACACACACACACACACACACACACACACACACACACACACACTGTACTAATGTGTGGCTATTCTATCATGCTCTGTCAAGACCCGCGTTATGCATCATTATTTAGTCTAGCAGGCGGTCAAGGTCAGTCAGGACGAAGTAGTTGTTTGTTGTCATGGTTCACGGTACTGCACTGCTCTATTGTTGTTCAGTCCTGGCTTGTCAAAGTCAAAGTCGAATTCAAAATGTACACTCACACACCCACACACACACACAATAATATGCTGTAAACTCAAATACTGATTCATGCCTGTAATCTCTTATGCACACATGCACCTCTTTTGAGGTCTTAAAAAGTCTTAAATATCTACAATCTAATATCTGAATAAGTATCACCCACCACTTTAATGCCTTCACAGTTATATGATTTCAGCTATCTGCATTTAATAATAACCCCTAATAAATCCTATTGTAAGGGATCTTAGAGTCCTTCATTTAACATGAAACGAGACACCTCCACAAGCACTGAAACATCATTGTGATAATTCCTGGCTTTAACCCGTTAAGACACGGTGTTATAAAGTTTCTATTACCTGAATGGCAATGACCAAGTAGTTATGCATTGCTAAAGGCCCTGTGCTTTGTCACAGTAGTGTAGTACCAGAGATCTTATGGAGCAGGGGTGCCCAACCAGTCGATCGCGGGCTACCAGTCGATCTCGAGGGGAGTGGCAGTCGATCGTGAGACGTGTAATGTGACGGGAAAAATTCAGCAAGCTGCTGGTACTGTATTGTTTAGATAATTAGTCCCAGGGTAACACCGAATGAGGGGAAAGCATTATGAAGTGACCGCCAGGGTATTGAAGTTGGTTCATGTGTGCAACAAACATGTAACATCGGGTGAGTAACAGAACATGTGCGCAACAATGCATTATGACACGGCGAGATGCGAGGAACTTATATTATTACTGATATTAGTTGACATGTATGGAATTCACTTCAATTTGTGCTGTTTCTTGCTCCAGTTGTGGAAAAAAACGATTGGCCAAACTCACAATAGAAAGCCTTTGCTGTGCTACTGTCCCAGAGAGCTGAAAAAAAAACCTTCTTAGAAGAAGTCACTGTTAACCAATCCAATAAGCTCTCTCTTTGGAGTCTTGAGGTTGAGAATAAATGGAGTCCCCTTAGCGCTGTAGATGGCGGTAGCACACTTCTTGTGCAAACACCTCAAAAAGAGAAGAAGAAGGATAGGAGACCCAACTTGAGCACACTCTTTTGCATTGGGTGGGCGGGGTTTGAATTATCTTTATTAATCTACCTCTTTGGTAGTATTATGGCAGTTAACTCTTCAATGACTATGACATTGTTCCACTGGTGGAACGGCGTGCATTATTCCATGCACCATATTTTGTGGAAATCTTCTGACTTTTGTTCCAGCATAGGCTCCTTTTGCCATCGTAGACCTCTGGATATGATGCCTTGTCTCACATAATCACTTAGGGTGACTGCATGCAGGTGCATCTTCACTCGGTGCCTGCCGAGGTTTAGCAATTCATCAGAGAGCTCAGGTGCTTGCAGAGGAGTCCGGTCAAACAATAATTCGGTGCAGATGATGACTTCTCTTTGTTTATATTCAAACGATTTTGGACGTGCTCCTGTGGAATCCGGTGCATCTCCGGACAGTGTTAGTGGGATTTTTGGAGCTTTTTAGGTGCTGATTACGAAAAAGATAACTTGGAAAAAAAGAAGTATCGTACACCAATTAAGTCTTTCTTGTGGTGCTGGCTTCTTGTGCATACAAATGTCAAAGAAAATGCTGCACACTCTGCTCCATGTTTTATTTCGAAGTGAGGTTTCGCCCGAACCACTAGAGCATAGAGCTCATCCATTGGTTGATCACCCTTAATGCCTCTGAGCACAAAGCTCACTCATTGGCAAATCAGTCTTAATTAAGGGTGACCCAGAGTATTTACATCTACTTACAGATGTTTACAGATTGAAATTAAAACATCAGTTCCATTAAATCTTACTAAGCTAATATGCAATTACCAGCAGTCAATGTGGCTTTTAAGTTTTCTTTTCAAACAGCCAAACTGAATTTTCACTTGCGTTTGTCCAGTTGGCAGCTGTGTAAAATGTTTTATATCTGCACTAGCACACATCACATGGCTTACAATCTCTACAATCACCACGAGACTGCTGGAACATATTCAGTCTATTGATCCCTATCTCTGAGTGAGTCGCTGCATTTTGACTGAACTGGGTTTACCTCCTTGGATCAAATATCATAAGGTTACCGGGGCATCAAAAATAAGCACAGTGTGGGATTTTAATTGACCCTTACCTAAAGAAAGAATGAATGTCTGGGGAAACGAAACCAAATGGACTTTTCCCCCCAAAAGCGAAATAGTTCATGGGTCTCTTTGAGAATGTATTTTCTCCTAACAAGGTACTATTTCTTGTGTCCAATGGACCAAATGTAGCAGCTGTGGGGGGCATTCAATCCATAACCCAACAGCGTGAGGTGCATAAATACTAAATATTAGCTATATTAGGTATGCATGTTAGGACTTGATGATTGGCAGTTTCGGATCAAGGAAATTTCATTAATCTCCCTTACCTGACCTGGCTGATTGACTGATGTTCTTGGTCAGCAGCAGCAAATAATTGCATCCATCTAATCTGGTCTTTTAATTCCTATTATTCCCTACGGTCAAATATGTAGGCCTACGTGCTGAGTATATGTATGTCATTGTGCAAATGGCAATCACTGTCTAGTCAACCTTGGGGTAACATTGTATTGATGGTGCATAGGCATTTAATCACCGGAGACTATGTTTTGGTCTATAATTTCGGCTGTGTGGGAGGAGAGGAGAGGAGAGGAGAGGAGAGGAGAGGAGAGGAGAGGAGAGGAGAGGAGAGGAGAGGAGAGGAGAAAGGGAAGCAAGTGGGGGAGAGAGGATCGGGAAATGACCTTGGGCCAGAATCAAACCTGGATTCCTGACGTTACAGTGTGGTTCCTTAGTCATTTCATCCACGGCCAATGCCATTGTTCACCATCTTATGATGAAATGTAGCATACAATCAAGCCAAACTAGCCACAATGGCTCGGGACTTATGTCTTGGAAGCTCGTAACTGGCAAGAAGACACCATGTCTTATTGATGAGGACACACCCTGGAATTTCTTTTTTTCCAATATAGCATGTACAATATAGAATGTACTTTGTCCTCGGGTGACGTTCTTCTTCTAGAAATTCCTTCTTGTAATATATTCACCATCTTCTTGTGAAATTTTGTGTGAAATCAAGCTAAGCAAGGGACAGTGACTTGGGAGTTACTTGGTATGTCTTAATGAGTGGTTTGCGAATGGTAAGACCCCCTGCTGTCTCGATGAAACAGAATAGCACATTGTATCTCGGGGAAGAAATGAATAATTTGCTGGACACACACCCTGATGTGTTTCTTTTTCTGTCAACATTCCATTAGGAATGTTTTTTGTCCTAAGGTGACATGCTATCCACAGCCAATCAGTTGAGTCGCATAAATACATAGATGAGGCTTATTTGGTATGTGACTGGATGGTTGGCAGTTATGATCGAGGGAATTCCATCAATCTGCCTGACCTGACTGATTTCACAGATTTTTTTCCCAGGCTGCAGCAACATCCATCTAATATAGCCGTTTCATGGCAAGATCATTGTCAGATCATGGCAGATCATTGTCTGGTCAACCTAGAGGCGATGTTTTATTGATGGCGCAAGGTATATTTATTCACCATCTTGTGATGAAATTTGGAGTAAAATCAAGCAATTAATATTGACTTGGGACTTGCTTGGTATGTCTTCATGAGTGGCATATGAATGGCCCCATGTGGTGTAGATGAAACAGAATCGCACATTGCATCTCAGGTGTCTGACTTCTTAATCTAAAAGAAATTTGGATGAAATTTGGTGCAAAATCAAGAGATGGTGGTGATAATGACTTTCAAAGTGGTATGACTCATGAATGGCTAGACCCCATGTGGTGTTGATCAAACAGAATAGCATATTGTATCTTGAGTGTCTGACTGTATTCTTTTTCTTTATCTTTTTGCACTGCACAAAGTCACAGGAAATGGTTTGAATACACACAGACCTCAAAAGCACTTAAGGTCTGAGATCTTACTTCACTCATTTGTAACAGTAAGTTATTATTTCCTGTGTGATATCTACCAGTTAATTTTGTTATTTTACCAGAATTTTGCAAAGCACTGTGGGTCTGAATGGATGCAATACAAGCTTGTCTGTCTCTCACTCCACATCCTCACTTCTCATCCTTACTCCTCATCCTCACAGAATTTTGCCTCGCAGTCCGCATACCTGTGTACCCAGAATGACTTGATTATTACCTATTTCATGTAACACTTATGGCCTACATTAGCGCAGATGAATCTGCTTGTGTCTGAGGCATAAGGTGAATTCTTGTGACCCATGTTCTCAGTATGACTTGGCAGTGCATGTATGTCCTCTATTTTTCTATTTTACATTTTATAACCCTTGTACGGTCTTTCTGCAGAGGCAGAAGTAACTCTTTATAATACGCGAATGTCATCTCTCCACAGAGACGTCTGGTCAAGTCTTTGGAAGACCTGTGTTCCCAGTACGACCTGACGGTGCGCAGCTCCACAGGTGACATCATCCAGTTCATCTACGGCGGAGATGGGCTCGACCCGGCAGCCATGGAGGGCAAAGACGAGCCGCTCGAGTTCAAGAGGGTCCTCGACAACATCAGGGTACGTAGAGTGCCATTATCCATGGAAAGTTTATCTTAGTGTTTGAGGTTACGGTTAAGGTGTCTTTAATCTTACACATGGAGCCTCTGGTGTGCTCGAGGGTGCTTGGAAACATCCGGGTACGACAACTATAATACATGACATCACAGCAATGCAAGAAGGTTCAGGGTCAAGGGATACATTTAGTTTTTAAAAGGGACAGTGTACATTACTGAACGTTAGTCTAGCAAGAGAGTCTATACCAGGTCAGGTGTAGCACACAATGCTACTTTCAACCTGTAGACCCGAACACAATATTTATTACAGCAAAAATATGCCCACTGCATTTTAATGAGAGTTGTGGGCAACATCTGGACACACCCAAGATTCAGTAAGTTCATGTCAACACAGTTGATAGGTTTTTTACCTATAAACCTATATATATAAATGCATATAATGGACAGAGACACACAACAGAAGAGCACATGCATGCGAAAAGACAACCGTGGGTACAGAGACAGAGACATTGAACTGCAGAAGGTGTAGAGTAGTCATTGGGCAACAGACAATGGCTGGTAAAGACATCACGGTAACACTTTCTATGAAGCCCATATCTATAGCGCATTATGAGCGCATTTATAACAAATTATAATGCACATTATAATTACTTACAACACATTACGACTACACAGATGATGTTTCATGATGCTTTATGTTAACAGTAATGAATAACCATGAATCTATCTTATAATACGTTATAAATCCAAGGGCATTGTGAGTGCTCATGACTGGATATAAACTACAGGCTGCCTGATGGGGCTTACAGTACATTATGATGCATTATAGATGTGCATTATACAGTGCATTATAGATGCATCCATATGAACTTCACTTTACTTAGAGCACACATTGATGACTTATGATCTCACATGAAACATTATATCATCGTATGAGCCCTTATGAAAGTTTATCATCCAGGTCTGTGCATAGAGGGGTATAGGTACTCATCATGTACTATAAGCCCCATCAGGCAGCCTGTAGTTTATAGCCAGTCATGAGCACTCATGACACCCTTGGATTTATAAAGCATTATAAGCTAGATTCATAGTTATTCATTCATAACTGTTAATATAAAGCATCATGAAGCATTATGAGTGTAGTCATAATACGTTGTAAGTAATTATAATGTGCATTATAATATGTTATGAATGCGCTTATGATGTTGGCTTTAAGTAAAGTGTTACCGAAATCACATATACCACCATAAAGAACACTAGAAGATTGGAAAAATGTTTCCTGGTCTGATGAGTCTTGATATCTACTGCAACACTCAGGTGTAATGGTCAGAATTTGCCATCAGCAACATGAAAACATAGGTAAACCCTGCCTAACATCAACGTTTCAGACTGGAGTGGGATGGGATAAGGATATTTTCTTGGCACTATTTGGGCCAATAAGTACCCATTTATCTTTGTTGGAATGCCACAGCCTACCCGAGTGGGCAGTGCAGGCTGTTCTAAAGGCAAAGGGGGGTCCAACCCAGCATTAGAGAGGGGTTCCTAATGAAGTGGCCGGTGAGTGTAGTTAATAGATTATGGTAGTTCAAAGTGTTTTGAAGAGCAAGAGAATCTGGTGAAATGAACTATTTGCCTCATATCTTTTACTGGTGTGGTGTAGGCTATGTAAGCTCAAGTTGCCTCTCAGATGGGCCCGCTGGCAGCCCCGTTACTTTGCCATGGTGCTGCGCTGCGTCGATTACAATTTTGGGTCCGAGGGGGTGGGGGCGGGTTGGCCCGGCCCGGCCCGGCCCGCTGGAGACTGTCACCTTTTTTTCTCTGACGAGTTTGCAGGTCTGGAATCACATAACAACTTCAAATGAATTGCGCTTAAAAGCTAGGACTTGCTCATACAGTCTAACTAACCAACATTTTAAACCTATCAGTTTGGTAATGAAAAATAAATGTTACAATGCTGCGGCGTGATGCAGTTGCAGGCATGAGCCTGAAAATTGTGTCATGCCACTCCAAGGTCAGGCGCTAGGGTCAGTTTTGCACTATACTCAAAAATACTCCTCAAACTCACGATTAATTTAATTGGCAGTCAATTGACGCAATTCTCTAACTCTCCGAGTAAATGGAAGTTGATTATACGAATGGCAATGCATGCCCTGAGGCCGAATAATGAATAGCTCTTTGCTGTGAAGTGCAAACTTAAAAATATAAAAATGAACTAAAAACCATGAAAATAAGAGTTCAATAGTATAGAGACAGACAGACAGATATGAACCTCTGCATTCAAGGGATCGAGAATTAGTTTTAGGAGAGCACGCACGCACGCACGCACGCACGCACGCACGCACGCACACACACACACACACACACACACACACACAGTTTTGGAAGGGCAACCTGATTTTGCCAGAGGACTCGGATGAAATGTTTGTGACCCATCATTAGATTTGACTCTTCTGTCTAGGAGAATAATTGAAGCTGTCCGCCCCTCCCTGTCCTATTGTGTCAGGGTTGGAGGTCAACTCAATTAGCACAGTTGCTTTGCCAGCACACTCATTCACATGCACCAAAAATGTGCGCGCACACAGATGCAGTTCGCACACAGACACAGGATGGATGGACGCAGAGGCTATGCATCTGAAGCATAAATCAGGCTTTTGTCGTCTTAAAAAGTACATCCTCTGTTGGAGCTTAGTACAGAGGCTCTCTATGTAGACCTGCCATGTACGTAAGTAAGCTGTCCATGAAGACACCTAGGCATTTGTATGAGGAAACCTGACATATGGGGGTGCCATGTATCACTACTGGGCTTGTGTTGGAGACTGCTCTTGGGTCAAATATAATTTCCTGGGTTTTACTGACATCGGCAACAAGATGGTGGGCATCACACCAGTCAACAGACTGTATCATTACTGTGCCATTTTCCAGCGCATTATGGACACACCAAGTTTCTCATGGCTTTGTTGTCTTGATCTATGACTGCCTCTTGGGACCATTTCTCTTTCATTATCACACAGCCGTGCACCACATTCAGCAGGGAGCAAGTGGATGGAAGATGAGTCAACCAATTAGACTGTTTATTTCACTGCTGGTTGATTCACAGTGGCTGAAATTCAGTCCTGTCCTACTTCATAGTTTGGCATGCTTACAGTTTTGCCGTACATCAATGTTCTGTTGACTTTGTTTATTAGCAGCATGTGGGCACAGGACATATAAAGCAAGAATAAAGTAATGGTATATAGTTTTCCGTTCAATATAGGGGCAGTCTAAGGGGATTTGGTGATTGATGGCATTTGCTGCTGTATTAGCTTCGATAACTGTTCCCGCTGTGTGTCCACGCATTTATTTATGTGTGCATTTGTCTGCTTGCAGTTGTGCATATGAGTGTGTGACAATAAATTTGTGTGTGCGCATGCGTGTGTGGTTCCATTCTCGTCTTCACCTGTTTCGTCATGTCTGATGTAGGAACCGGACTATTTTGTTACACAAGGCTATAATCCATTTGAGTAGCCATGCCTCTGTCACTATATGTGGTACATATTACACACATGCACTTGCATACAGGGTGAGCATAATGCTATAGCTAAGGTTGTTACAGCCTTAGGGCCTCCGCACACCGGCTCCGGCAAAGTGCTGAGCACTGCTCTGCAAAAGATTGATTCCATTGTTTTGAATAGAACCCCGCACACTGGCGCTGATGTCCGCGGACATCGGCTAGCGATTAGAGACGAGTTCTATTTTGTCGGAGCCGCCCATTGATTATCCTTGCTATGTTCGTATGAAATTGGGTTTGGGAGTCGGAATTGTGTTGGAAGCGAAAGTGCTCCGCAGTGCTATCGGAGCCGATGTAGTGGAGGCCCTTACAGTGGCACGCAGTAGCAGTGTATGGGGATTTGTGGCTGTGGCACTGAGTAGAAGTGTATGAGGATATGTGTCTTCAAGGCCAGTCCCAGCCTCCTCACAGACAAACTTCCTTTCCAACTCTTTCTAGTTGAGCCACATAGCTTGAGATTATAATAAAACTGAACTTCAACCATCGTCAAAATGGGGCATGGATGACATGCCTTGACCTTTCAACATTCAACAAATGTCTAAAGGCTCAGACATAGAGGATATATCTTACACTGACCTTCAAGAGGTGGCCCAAATCCCAATGGCGTCTTGATATTGCCATTTCACAATGCTCAGCTGAATGGCATAGAACAGTCTTCTCAACGGAGGCTGTACAGCCCCCCAAGGGGTGTTAGGGAGCCCACAGCGGGGGGTTGAGAAGATAAGAACTGAGATGGATGGGAGTTGCAATTGGGGGGCATTAGTCATTTTTTTGGTGGTGTTTTAATGGTGGTGGTGATGAGGGGGAGGGTGTTGCAGGGGGGTGTTTCAGGCTTAGGATGAGTGTAATAAAGTGTTTCGAGCAGTTGGGGTAGTTATTCAGACAGGTCAACTGGCTACAAGCATTTCAGTTAACAATGATGATGCTTAAACGTCAGCAAGAAGATGATTCTGATGTTAAAACTGTGCGCACTTAGAAGAACCATTACATTACCATTGTGTTAGCCTCGCACACCATCCTACGTACTTCCGCCACGAGACTTGGCTCCGCACTACGTTTGGTACCTGTTTTCTGTGGAGCAATGTTGAGCGGCAGGATTTGGCCGGTGTTCTGACAAACGGTCCTATGTTGTAATTTTATCCTAAGGTAGGATGTATTGTCAGACAGGTCTGTTAAACGGTCCTACATTGCCAAAGATAGACGTCAGACATGTTTGTTCAACAACTTATCCTGATTTTTCCGAAAATGTATTTCCCGCTTCCTGCAATCGCGTCAGATCAAACAACCCCCAGACCATGAATACGAAATTAAATGGTAATATTATGGGATGGTCAGGACCAGGCTATCATTGTGTACCATTAAATTTATAAATGTTGCAATAGTGATTACACCTGTGTTGCGTCTTTTGTTCTCTTGTTTAACACATGTTCCAAACCAACATTTCTGATTTTAAACTCCCACAGTGTACAAGCATATCTGTACCCAAAATATGTCTAAATCCCACAGAAGCCCCACAGCAAATATATACAACAAATCTTGTATTTTTAATAACGGTTGCAACTGTGGTTGAGTACATTGCTTTCTGACCATTGAAACGTGTGCAGCAGAGAAAACTGCTGTTAAAGTGACAGACGTGTCGTGCTCTGTCACAATGAGGTAAAGCGGGCGTTGGGAGGCTGATGATGAGGTCAAGGATGGGGGGGGGGTTTGTTCAACAAAGAACTGCTTATGGATTGTGGATGTATACAACCTGGCTCGGTTATTGTTGCTACTTCCGACAGCCTTGCTCGGAAAGTGCACGTGTAACAGTAAATGGTGTACGTGTGGTTGCTGCAATGGGGTTGGTATGCATTTTTATTGCACTATGCCGTGTTAACCTCGCTCTTTGAGAAGTTGGAAATGGAAAAGATATTGAACGTGTGAAGCGCTGCTATTGGTTTGAAGGTTTTCTGAAGTTCTGTCGAGCTGACACCTGATTTTCTATAGGCGACAAAACTTTTGTCTCCCCAAAATCTGCCCTTTCTGTGTTCATTAAATGATTTATCTTTCTTCTGTGCAAGAAATCTTTGTTTGTATAAAACTTCATTTGGGAGGGTTGTAGCTTTCATATGAGTGACTTCTGAAGCCAAGTGAAAGCCAGGTTATTAGCTGTTGTTCCCACAGCGTGGATAGTTGACAAAACTTCTGACAAGGACTGTAAGTGATACAAATTAAAATTTCCAAGTGGTGTACATGTGTCCAGATCAGCCAGCATTGAGCGGGATTAAGCTGGTGTTGACTGCTGGGGTCATCATGATTTTAGTGTTAATTTTATGTAAAATAAATAGCTATGTAATAATAATGATAATAATAATGTGGTTGTGTCCTGCAGGCGGTGTACACGTGTCCAGATGAGCCTGCACTGAGTAGGAATGAGCTGGTGTTGACTGCGGAGTCCATCATGAAGAAGGCTGACTTCCTCTGCTGCAGGGACACCTTCCTAGACGTGAGTGCACGCACGCACGCACGCACGCACGCGTGCGTGCGTGCGCGCGCACAGCGACAGAGAGAAATACATCTACACACACACACACACACGCACACAAACGCCCCTTTATCGCACCATGCTCTAGTAGTCAGTCTCGGCAAACAACAGCTTGGGAGTAAGGTTATAATAATTGAGTGCATGTGGAGGCCAGCACTAACTGGACCCCTGCTCTGAGACTTAACACAGCACACAGAAGAAACGATCAAAAAACTTTTTGTTTTTGCCCTTTGATCAATGCCATCACATTGTGTTATTAGAAGTTTGCGAAATTTTGACTTTAGTCAGAGTTTGATTGTTTTTGCCCTTTGAGGAGCACCATGACATTGTATGTTATCCGAAATTTGCCAAAAAAAAAAAATGAGCGTTGTCACAGACTTTTATCACAGAGATCTATGGGAGCTGTAGAATGCTCAAGTAGAATTCCATAAGAACTGGGGGAAATCCTTATTCCCCAACGGTTTAAAGGACCGGAGCCCACTAGAAATATCCGACCATTGTCTTCCATACACAGAACAGTTAAGTATAGTTGTTTGGATATCAAGTTGTTTGCCTGTCATGGCCATAGAAGTCATGGTTACTTATCTTGAATTTAAAATCGACAAGTACCGTTGTCAGTTGTGTTGCTCTTTCTCCCTACAGAGATGATGTCCACGCGTTTAAAGTAACTGTCCACCATGTCTGGACATGTGCCCATTTCCCACCTCCCTTTAAGTAATTAAGTGAAATAATTGAGTTTTTTTTTTCTTCTGCTCTTCCAGATGTTCTCTGCGTCTGGTTAAACTAGGCCTATGCAGTCGACTGATCCCCGAAACGCGATGCTTCCAGTCCCCCATCATTCCTACCACTCCCGTCCACCTATTTATAAACGTATTTATAAATACAAAATATAAAAGAAATATATTTAATAGCTCTACATAGGTCAATGCCCTGCTTAGGCTTAAAACCAAACAACTATTGTGAAAACAGCTAAAAACAATTGGTGCAAATCCATCCACCCAGTCTGAAGTTATGGGCCAAACAAAAATTTTGCCATCTTGAATTCAGCCATCTTGAAAGTTTTGGCCTTCAAAATCTTATCAGTTCATGAACATACGTTAGAGCATCAACACACCGATTCTGGAACAAATCCATCCACCGCGTCTGAAGTTATGGGCCAAACAAAATTTGGCCATCTTGAATTCAGCCATCTTAAAAGTTTTGGCCTCTTAAATTAGATCAGTTCATGAACCTACCCTAGAGCATCAACACACCAAATCTGGGACAAATCCATCCACCCGGTCAGAAGTAATGTATAAAACAAAAATTTTGCCATCTTGAATTCAGCCATCTTGAAAGTTTTGGCCTTCAAAATCTTATCAGTTCATGAACATACGTTAGAGCATCAACACACCGATTCTGGAACAAATCCATCCACCGCGTCTGAAGTTATGGGCCAAACAAAATTTGGCCATCTTGAATTCAGCCATCTTAAAAGTTTTGGCCTCTTAAATTAGATCAGTTCATGAACCTACCCTAGAGCATCAACACACCAAATCTGGGACAAATCCATCCACCCGGTCAGAAGTAATGTATAAAACAAAAACTCGGCCATCTTGAATTCAGCCATCTTGAAAGTATTGGCCTTCAAAATCTAATCAGTTCATGGACTTACCCTAGAGCATTAACACTCCGAATCTGGGAAAAATTAAACCATCCGTTCAACAGTTATCGCGTTAACACGAAAGACCTTACGCGGCAGCGCCGCACACCAAACCATTACATGTCTGACGCTCCGTGTTTCGGGGATATAATTACCTCTTGTTCCCAGCTATGAAGGCATGTATCGTCGAGTCAACATTTTTATGGGTTAAAAAAAACCCCACAAGATACAGGATAAGTTAATGTCTTAATGATGATGATGATACGATTGAAATGTATTTGTTGAGTGATTCTCCTTGTGATACGTGAAGAGGCAGAGAAGAGCTGTAGTAAAGCCTTTTCCATAATGCTCACGGCTTTTCTCCTCTTTGAAGGAATTAACTGATACCGGATGTGATAAGTACCTGGAGGTAGAGTACTTCCAGCATGCGAAGCGTGTTTGAGTGAGTGCATGTGTGTTCACACGCATGCCTGTTATTTGAGTGTGAGTGTGTGTGTGTACAGACACACTGTAATACATGTTTCTGTGGCTGTATATGAGAGAGAGAGAGTGGGAGAGGGAGATAGAGGGCGTGGAAACCTTGAAAGAGCAAAAATGCTCTTGTGTGAGACTGCTCGGCTGTGAATAACAAGCACTTGGCTGGGACTGACTAATCCAGAAAGCATCAGGGATGAGGAAGTGCAACAGTTCTCTTCACTCCACTGAACTGGGTTTCTCTGTGTGTCTGCTCACTCTGACTTGTCTCCTGTCTTCTGAAACCACTGATACGAGTGTTACTGGATCCATACCATTTTCTGATCTCCCGTCCTCTCCTTTTGCTTGCATTCAATATCTCACAGAAGCACAATTCCAAGCGGAAAGTTGAATGAAGAAAAGTTCAACAAAAGTGGTTGTGCCTTGGCTGACCGCAGGGAAACTTAATTGTTTTCTCCACCAAGGTGGGGCGTCAGCGATGCACAAGGCCACAAGCACAAGTGGAGGACAGGAGATTAGAGAATGGGTTGGACCTATTGGGTTATCAGAGATGTGGTATTGCAACAGTGCTCCTCACTCTGCTGTGAAGTTCATTTGTGTGTGTGTGTGTGCGTGTGCGTGTGCGTGTGTGCGCACGTGTGTTTGTGTGTGCGTGCGTGTGTCTGTGTGTGTGTGTGTCTTCTAAAACTAATTCTCGATCCCTTGAATGCAGAGGTGCGTGCGTGCGTGCATATGTGTTGGTCTGTCTGTTACCTTCAGGTTACTCCCACTGACTGTGTCCTGTCTTCTGTTGATACTGATATGAGTTTGTCGTTGTGCACTGAGTCATTGTCATAAGATTCATAGCGTGGATTGTGAACTACAGTCATTCTTTTGGCCAAAACCGTTAAAGCTTCTCCATGCTATGTCCTTATCATGATGGTCCAATATCATAATGGTCCATCTGTGGGTGAAAATAAAATCCTAACCGTTCCATAACATCTGCCTTATTGACTGTGACTTAAGATTAGCAGGCAAAAGATAAAACGTGTTTAATGAAAATGCCTATAAAGATTGTTGTCTGATGGCCCACTGTTTAAAGTCCTCAGACCAATTTGTGTAGTGTTGTACTGATGTGTATGCATAACCGCAATAGTGTAGTCGTGGATTACATTCTGTAAATCAAAGATTAATTGTTGGCGGAGAAGATGGTAAGGTTGTAATTGTTAGCTATCAAATTGTGATAAACTGTGTGTCTCTACTGACCGCTTGCCTGATTTACAATTTCAAACACGTCCTGTCCTTTGAAGTGGTTGTTTACCATTGAATGCTTACCTATATGCCTTGTCTGTGGAAATTGGGATTGGGATTACCAGGGAATTGGTTTATTTTACTAATAAGCGTGTTTCTTTTTCCTTTTTGCGCTGAAGTATTTAGACTGTGTAGGCAATGGATTGCATTCATATTCTTCTTAATTTTCCTTTTTATTCAGCCATTGCAGGGGTCAGACCTTTGCAATGACTGAATAAAAAGCTTAAAAAAAAGAAGAACCTGAGTGTGATCTATTCCCCACACAGTAAATTGGTCTTATCTTGCTAATAAGCTTTATTCCCCCTTTGTTAGGAAATAAAGAAGTTCATCAAATCGGTGTCTGAGAAGATCAAGAAGACTCGTGACAAATACGGCATAAACGACAACGGCACAACTGAGGTAACTACACCACAAGCTTACAGTGTGCTGCTTTCTGATTTTCTTCTGGTTTTTTTTTTTTACAATTGTCCATGATATTATTGAATGTGTGTGCGCGTGCGTGTGTGTGTGTGTGTGCATGCAGCCAAAAGTTCTCTACCAGCTTGACCGGATCACTCCAACCCAGCTGGAGAAGTTTCTTGAGACGTGCAGAGACAAATACATGAGGTAAGCAACATTACATACAGTACTTATTGTTTATTTAAAAGGTTATTCGCTATAAATATAAATATTCATGGAAGTGAGGGAATTGTAAGGAGACGTCCCTAAGGTACCACATGCCCCGGCCCCAGGATTTGCTTGATACGCAAGGTGCAATGTATTACCGTGTGCGTGCGTGCGTGCGTGCAAAACATGACGTGATGACCCTTCATCTGATCTTCAAGTGCACTGGAGGAGGTGCGACAGGCAGAATGGCAAGCTGGAAATGCCACCTTAACCTGTACACACAATGGATAAACACTGGGCTTATTGTTTTATTAATGTAACATGAATTGAAAGAGAAGGTGCTTGCTTTTTTCAGTTTGTGTAAATGATTCAGTATTTGACATTTAAATCTGACCGGCACTGGATGGCATTAAGTCCAATGGCTGTTCAGTATGACATTACACATGGATGGATGGCTTTTCTAGTCCTGGTTTGTTTGTTTTATTCCTGGATTTCATGTAAACATTTTACAGACAGTGTTGAACAAGAGTCAACACACTGCTGTATCCATTCACCATTTGTATTAGGCTAAAAAAATACAGGGTCTTACTGTGGACATTTGTACTGTGGACATTTGTCAATATTGATGGAATGGGAAAGCAATCATACTGAACAGGTTTTCATATGGATTGGGGGATGGACAGTCATATCAAATTCACAAAACACACACTGTGACAATATATGAGAAAAGTTACATAGGTTACAAATAAACATACATGTGTACAGTATACAAATGAATCAGTCAGTCACTCTGTAGGACTAGATAACGCTTGAGTAGTGTACCAGACAGTGCCATTATCATTTATATTGTGCACAGTCTAGATCAGCGGTTCTCAACCTTTTTTGAACAAACGCCCCCTTGGCCTCATCAGAAGCCTCCCAACGGCCCCCTTCACCCCATCATAAGCCTGACAACGGCCCCTTACTATGAAAGAATGAAACGGACTAATGCCCCCCAATGGCAACTAAGCACCGCCCCCTCTCAGCTCTATCCTTCTCAACGCCCCCCTAGAGCCCCCCAATGCTCCCTGGGGGGTGGTACCGCCCCCGTTGAGAAACACTAGTCTAGATGGATGGATGGATGCATGTGGCAGTATGCAAATGCACTCAGCCCACATCCTGATTTAGTTTGTAAATGAGGCTTTTCTCACATACAGTCCATCAGCCAACCAGTGCTATAATTCAAGTCACATGTCCTCAGTCCCCAACAAACAGGCTTGACCAGTGAAAGAATATAATATTTTGCAATATTTATTGTGCATCTTAATGAAGAGCGATGACATTTGATGAGATGGTTGAGTCACAAAATCTGGCGCTTTTGAAATGGGCAAAAAATGTTATTTTATCAACTCCTCTCAGAGTCCTCTATGATGCTCTATGGAACCGAGCGGTTGTTCCCTTTGAAGGCTGCGTAGCACCTGGAGATCGACCATATTTGATCATAAATGGACACATTTCCCAGTCATTTCTCACAGTGGGACTCTATGGGAACATCTACACCACTCGGGTCATTAGCCGGTGTTGATTGAGTCACATTCATGACCTACTTCACCTCACTCTGCATGTTAACCTTTTTTAACCATTTATTTCTCTTTCTCTCGCTCTCGCTCTCTCTTTCTTTCTCTCTCTCTCTCTCTCTCTCTCTCTCTCTCTATCTCTCTCACTCTCTCTCTCGTACCATGCTCATCCGTCTCTTCTTTACACACACACACACACACACACACACACACACACACACACACATACAGTAGTCAAGACTAGTATTACACTCCATTTCATCAGTGCATATCAGTACTAAGGGGCTCCCTCCCCAGTTCATTGAACCTTTTCTCATCCCCCCCTAAGACTCATTATATCTCAACAGCAGATCCATAAACCATGAAAATATCTTGTTTTAGATTAATTAAGATGTCATAGAGTGGAGTAGGGCTTGCTGTGGGACCTTTTGGTCTTGTCAGAAAAAGCACCATGATATTTTTATTATATTTTATTAGCTTTTGAAATGTCCCAAGTTTATCAATTATGGTTTCATGTGATGTTTCACTACGAGCATCAACATACGCATGGGGCCACTTCGCACTGGCCCACTGGCCCTGCCATGTGTTATGAACTGTTGAGCTCATTTACACCAAAGTGTTGTCTGTGATGGACTCACGGAAGTGCTTTCTATAGTTCCCACAGCACATTAGAAAACTGACAAAACAGAAGGGGAATAGCCTACCTTTTCCAGTCGGTTGATATCAAATTCTATTGCTAAACCAAAGGATGCTAAAGCAATTTAAGTTGTTCCCAGACTTAAACAATCCCTAATTCTAACCTGTCAGTAAAGAAATGTTTTTTGAGAAATACCTTTTCCGCTTGGTTGATAGGCTACTACCAAATTCTAATACTAAACAAAAGGATACTAGCTGTATAACATGTGCCCAGACCAAAACAATCCCTAACTCTGTTGTTTTTTTGTTTTTTTGAGAGAGAGAGAAATCAATCTTTGAAATGAGAAAAATCCTCAACATAAGTTGGAACATAAGACTTTTGGAGCGATCCTGACTTCCGGTTTGGGCATGAAGGAGTAGGCTGCGTGTGTGAAGAGCTCCGACCGAATTTGCAACTTATGTGACCAAATGTAATACCTTTACCGTAGGAGTGGTGTAATTAACGCACATTACAGTGTTATGCTACCTTGAACAGCGAATGGCTACCTCCAAACAAAAAAAACCTTCTTTGATGACCACGCGAAACACGTTGGCTAGTAAGCTATCCACCATGGCATCAGAAGCTAGCCCTCCCAACAGCGATGGAATAACCATGACTCAGCTAGTACAAGAGCTGGCCAAGCAGCGAGAAAGTTTAAAAAGACTTTTGGAGCATAAAGCTTTGGGAATATAAAGGATGCACCTCTGTGGGCTAATCATGTGAAGCACTTCCATCGCCCAATCTCAGAATGTTGGCAAAATCCATGAAACTGCCAAATATTTTGTCACAATAGTCCATCTTCATTTCAAGGAATTCTGTGCAATCATGTTGCCCTGTCATGCATAGTGAAAGTGAGGTTGACCCGTGTGCCGATGGTGACCAATATTACTTGTGACACCTGCAATACTTGTGTAGCGAAGGGGAGTATAGTTGCCCCGTCGGGACTTGAACCAGTCCCTCTGACGTACCATACTGGGGCTCAGACTGATATGCCAAACAGAAAGGCTTGTTAGTATGACAGTCAGAGCCCACCCTCAACCCTAGTGATGGACACTCCATCACAACTTGCATAGTGCAAGCGTGTGTGTGCGTGCGATGGAGTGAGCATCATAATGTGTGTGCGTACAGTATGTATGTGTGTGTATGCTCTTGTGTAGTTGTGTCCCCCTTCTCTTGTAGGGCCCAGGCTCTGCGGAGGGGTGTGTGTGCGTTTGTGTGTGTCTGTGTCTGTGTCAGTGTGTGTGTGTGTGTGTGTGTGTGTGTGTGTGTGTGTGTGTGTGTGTGTGTGTGTGTGTGTGTGTGTGTGTGTGTGTGTGTGTGTGTGTGTGTGTGTGTGTGTGTGTTTGCTGTTAGTTGTGTGCCCTCATATAGTTGTGTTCCTTCCTTCCATGTAGGGCGCAGATGGAGCCGGGTTCTGCGGTGGGGGCCCTGTGTGCCCAGAGCATTGGGGAGCCCGGCACCCAGATGACCCTGAAGACCTTTCACTTCGCTGGGGTCGCCTCCATGAACATCACCCTTGGTGTGCCTCGCATCAAGGAGATCATCAACGCCTCCAAGAACATCAGGTACACATGCATGTGTGCACACACACACACACACACACACACACACACACACACACACACACACACACACACACACACTCACACTCACACTCACACTCACACTCACTCACTCACTCACTCACTCACACTCTCACACTCTCACACTCTCACACTCTCACACACTCACACACTCACCACTCAGATAGACGCAAGCACACAGACTCACACGCACAAACATCACACACATCACAGACATCACACATGCACATGGCACACACACTCATGACACACATAGAAGCATGCACACATGCACATTGTCATTTAGGTCATTGACATTGGTCAGAGGAGTCTCTCATTGATCGGCCTTCCATTGATCATTTAGGTTTACGACCCTCAGTTGACTGGCATGATCTAATCTGACGTTTTGACTGTTCGGCGTCACTCGCAAGCGTGAACACGAGATGGTTAGCACACAATACAAAATAAATGGACTGCATTTATACAGCGGTTTTCCACTCCTTCAAGCACTCAAAGCGCTTTTCTCCCTTAAATCGTAAAATGAATATCTGCTTGTGGTCATACATGCTATTTCTCCTACATCTGTAAGTAATATAATCATGTCATGGCTTTGTTTACACTGTGCATTGTTATGTCTATGCACTCTAACCGGGGCCAGTCATTTATGTCATGCTTGTCAGATAGGTCTGCTGGCCTCTTTGTCGTGTCGCTGTCGATCTCCCTGAGCCCTCTCGGGAAACTGCGCAGCGTGTTGATCAATTAGTGTCATGTCTACGACCCTCCGCTTCCCCATCGACCTGTTGACCTTTACTCAGAACTGATCAATAGGAAGATGGAGGAGATGGAGGCTGGCTACGATTTTTGTTGTGTCTGTCTGTTAATTACATTACGCAAAACCTTAGTAAGTGGCTTTCGACTAAGTTTATTGAAGAGGTCGGCTCATGCAGTAAACGTAACATCACGTAATGTAGTGTATTGAACAGTAAGGTGACTCAATAACCCAAACTGACCCAGGTCTGATGGGCTTCCTGTGTTTTCGTCTAGCCAAAGGACTGTTTACATTCCATAGGGCAGAAGTTCCGTTCAGTCCATTTCAATTAATTTGATGCATTGTCCAATTGTCCATTTCAGTTGTGATGGTTGTATTTTAAGAGGTCGGGGTAGTACAGTAGCATGACATAATCTATTGAAGTGTGTTCTATCGCAGACAACTCACTGACCCGAACTGAGCCTGGTCTGCTAGGTTTCCTGTGTTTTGTTTTTTTGTCTGGCTCAATGACAACGACTGGTTTCATTCTATGGACTCGGGTAGTTCCAATAAATTCAGTTCAGGGTCATTGACATGTTTTAGTTGCAGACGTTAGGGGGAGGTACAACAGCTAATGTCACTATTATGAATGAAGGGATTGTTTTTTGCTTGTACATTAATGTTCAATTATAATTTAGCTTATTTACTTTACCCAAGAGGGACATTAGCTATGGTTGTACCACCTCACGTCTTGCTATTAAAAAAAAACATTAATGATCCGAATTTGAAGCTTTTTTTTCAGCAACTACCCATTCCCTGGAATTTACAGTCAATAATAGTCTGCCCCCCTTGGGAGACCTCTATTAGCCAGAGGTCAGGCCAATGACGTCAAACCCCAACCAATATAAACAACATTAGTGCATAGAGAAAGCATATGAGCAATATGTATGTTAATGTGCGATTGATGTTAAATGTTAATGTTGTGTATTGTGTTTATGGGTGGGTGTAATTTCCTTCTTTGTGTGTGCGTGCATGCGCGCATTGACCTGTCTTTGTGTGTGTCATATCCTGTCTTCTGTTCTCTTTGTGATCTTTGACGACTCCCCCGTCCTCATTTATCCTCATCATCTCCATGTCTAAACAACAACAGCACACCCATCATCACCGCTCACCTAGACGTTGAGGACGATGCAGACTTTGCTCGCCTCGTCAAGGGCCGCATCGAGAAGACACTGCTGGGAGAGGTGAGAGTGCACATGGGACTTAGTGTAAAACCGTGTGTGTGTGTGTGTGTGTGTGTGTGTGTGTGTGTGTGTGTGTGTGTGTGTGTGTGTGTGTGTGTGTGTGTGTGTGTGTGTGCGTCACGTGTGTGTGTGTCACACGTGTGCATGCGAGTATGTCACGTGTGTGTGTGTCACGTGTGTGTCACGTGTGTGCGGGCACGTGTATGTCTCCAACTTGCTCACTGTAAAATCACGTGCAGTACACACAACATGCATCACTGTGTGCTGGAAAGTTACAGTTCTCCACCATGTTCCTTGCTATTCATTTTCAAGTTTGTAATGTATTTTGAAGAGAAGTCAAGTTCAGTCTCAATCTCAATTTGTTTTTTATTACTGTGACACTTGAAACGCAGTTATGGAGAATTTTGATTGACTTGTTTTAGTAATAAAAATGAAATGTGTTTTGAGCTTAGGCCCAATTGATTTATTTTTGCTGTAGGCCTACCCATTTTATGTCTTCTGTCTATGCCACTGCCTTGAGAAAAGAAACAAATTGATATTGTTGTTATTTGCAGCACTGTAACAAGATATTTTCTTCTCTTGGTGTGGGCGGGCGGGCGGGCGTGCATACGGGTCTATGTTCCTCAAGAGTTGCACACTGCTTGTTTACTTGTTGTACTCGTTCTCCATCTGTCAAGTGTCTGGCCCTCCACAACAGTGACTTATTCGTTTCCTTCATAGCCATCTGTCTCCATCAAACGAAGCCTTGTTCAGTTTATTGCCACCTCACCTGAACACCTATCATCTGAAACAGAACAGAAGCATTGGAAAACAGAGGCTGTGTAGATTGGGAATATATGCATTTTCATTACTGACATCAGTGGATGGATGGATGGATGGATGGATGGATGGATGGATGGATGGATAGATTTGGAAGTTAACATGCCCTTGTTGTGGACATAATTAATCAAAAACCAAAACAACAGTGATATTTTCCACTGCCAAGTAATTATAGCATGTCCTGCATGTGTGTAATGTGTGTTATTCCTGTCTGTCATAATTAGTTTCATTAGACACGCGTAGGCCTATAATTACACATATTAAAGGGAAATTACTATCTAATCCTAGATAGACAAAGTGGCAAGTGTCAATGCTCTTTTTTAACGAAAACTAAAAAGACCTTGACATTTTTCCACCGTGAAGTAATGCCTGTCTGTCAATGCTCACTGTATTGAACTAAAATCTAAAGGAATTGATTGAATTGTTGATCAAGTTTTCCACTTAAAGGAGCACTTCTGCTTATTTCAATATACTGTTGTATGGATCACGCTACCCTTGACTTGTCAGTAACCGGTGATGCGGCATTTTCCCTTTCCGAGATCTGAGCTATTGTAAAGGGGGCAGATTTTGTTTACATTGAAAACTTTCTTGACATAGGCCTACTCCAAATATTTTCCCAAAAGGTATCGCTTTTTAAAAATGTAAACAAACACCTGCCCCCATTACAATCACCAGGATCTCGGAAAAGGCTGAAGAAAAAAAAAGCTCAGGTACTGACAAGTCCTGGGTAGTGTGAGCATTACAACTGCATGTTGAAATTGGCTGAAGTTATCCTTAAAGTAATGTAACACGTTGTGTGCATGTTCTGCCTGCCTGTGTGTACTGTATGTTGTGCCTGCCTGTCTGTCTTAATGTTTCATTTCACTCTTCTACTGACAGATCATTCAAGGGAAATTGCCATCTTATCCTAGACTGACCGACAAACTTGTCCGCTGCCTGTCAATGCTCATTTGCCTGACACATAATTTACCTTCACACCAGAGGCAGTGTAGATTGGGAAACCGAATAACTCCTGCCACCATCTTGAAGATGTTAAATTGACTCTCCAGGTGTTGAATTGGCACTGTAATATCTTGTAATGGCCCTGGCCTGGTTTTGCCCTCAGATCTCAGAGTACATCGAGGAGGTGTTTCTGCCAGACGACTGCTTCATCCTGGTCAAGCTCTCGCTGGAGAGGATTCGTCTGCTGCGCCTGGAGGTAAGTCAATGTTCTCTCACTCACTCACTCACTCACTCACTCACTCACTCACTCACTCACTCACTCACTCACTCACTCACTCACTCACTCACTCACTCACTCACTCACTCACTCACTCACTCACTCACTCACTCACTCACTCACTCACTCACTCACTCACTCACTCACTCACTCTCTTCCTAGGCCTTGTGAATAGTGTCCACTGTTAGCGCATTCTGCCGGTGTCCGTTCCCGCACCTGATCGCGAACCGGCCGTCATGTTCACGCCACAGATTTTAGCGTTCGCGAACCGGAAAGTTGGTTCGCAATGCGAACCACAAAATACTAGGTTTTTCTCTGCGAACTGTGACGACAGCGTGGCCATCAGCCAAATTCAGATTCTTTTTCATTTTATGTTAATTATGTTATTTTCTTCCTCTTTTCTACCGCCATTGCTGCCTTTCTCCTTTCTCATCTCAAGCCTCTGGGTCAAAGACGTGCAAAAAGGCATTGTCATTCAGTGTAACGGATGCTCTTTTTATTTATTTATTGTTACAGGGAATTCATGAAAGCCTCGGCTGTCATCCATTCACTTGAACCAATTTAAAAATCATGTTTTTTTGCAGTTACAGTCGGCAGAAGGTGTCCGTAACACTGAATGACAAAGACGTCTTTGACCCCCCTGGAGTGGTGTTGTCTAGGTGTTAACTGGCTTTGAGAATCTGGTTTATTTCTCGTCTGCTGCTTGTCTTGCATCCTGAGTTTGCCATATTCCTCGTTCTGTTCGACTTTTCTTATTTCTGAAGTGCATACACAGAAATGTATTTTCTGATTTTCTTTTTTTTGTATTGTATGGTATGCAACCTGTTCTCTTCAGTCTGACCTATAACGATGCATTTGAATTAGCCTACCAATGACTTTGTTAAACTGTGAGGCTGCCAAAGTTGTTGTGCTGTATTAGCTTCTATACAGAGGTTATCGACTCTGCATACATTGCGTTCATTCCATGTCAATTCAAACACGTCGTGACCGAGGTCTCCCGCTTCCATTTGCTTGATGTTTTCTTTTTATGCACATGTACCTTTTTGATGTCAACTGAAAATCACTGAGAGAACTCATTTGCATGATAAAGTGGAATGCCGTGCAGATGGGTCAATTAGTTTGAATATATTCATTACAATCATTACAACTTCATTTTAGGCCTTGGTTAGACTAGATGGTTTTCAGTAACAGAAAGTACCCTCACATAGCGGATTCATGAAATATAGAAAGACACAACCTATGGCTTTGCAGCTCAAGCAGTCTTTCGTCGCAGTGCAATTTTTGGTGTTTGATTGCGTATGTGCATAATGATATTGAGCAATAAAAATGCTAATAACTTCTGTTTGTTTCCAACACACGTGTACACACACACACACACACACACAATAAACATTGTGTCTCACGCACACTATTTTGCACACGCTCATACGGATGCATGCACGCACGCACGCACACACACACACACACACACACACACACACACACACACACACACACAAACATTGTACACACGCAGGTGAATGCGGAGACGGTGCGCTACTCCATCTGCATGTCCAAGCTGCGAGTGAAGCCGGGTGACATCGCGGTGCACGGGGAGGCGGTGGTGTGTGTCTCTCCACGCGAGAACAGCAAGAGCTCCATGTACTATGTACTGCAGTCCCTCAAGGAGGACCTACCCAAGGTACAGCGACACACACACACACACACACACACACACACACACACACACACACACACACACACACACACACACACACACACACACTTGTTTTTTTGCAACACTCATCCTTACCACCATTCACATGCTGCTTAGTCTCTGCTTAGGTTATGAAACGTCCGTAAAACGCAGCCAAAACGCAGCCAGCTTGTGCTTGCTGTTAGAGAGAGAGAGAGAGAGAGAGACAGAGAGAGAGAGAGAGAGAGAGAGAGAGACAGAGAGACATAGAGAGAGAGAGACAGAGAGACAGAGAGAGAGAAACTACTGACATAAATACAGTGCATCTCTGTCATGCAGGCATACTCTCTTTCTCTTCATCTCTGTCTGTCTGTCAAGTGCACACACACACACTTTCAAAGTTTTATTTTTTTCTCACAGACTGGTTTGGACCGTATGTTTACTTCTTTAAGTAAGCCCTATATCAGAGGAATGAGCTTCTGTGTTTTTAGATGTTTCAAACATGTTAATAATATATGCATTTTCATGTCTATTTCCTTGGGGCTGCCTGTAGGAAAACAACTGTTGTCTGGACAGCTTCCTGTAGCCGTGTGCGTGCGTGCGGGTGCTTCGAAGTTAAGCTCACGCGACGAGACAAAGTTTTTACCTGTTTTATAACCTTAAAGTAAACCTTTAAACCTCAAAGAAGTTTTTTACTTAGACAATATTCTACCGGTTTGAAATACATGGACTATGTCAACTCAGGATTGCTTACCTGCTGTTGCCTTCTCGCCAAACGCCGAAGCACGCAGCCTGAGGCTAGAATTTCGCTCCTTACAAGCCCTCCTGGACGATGCCTATCGGCGACAATCTGTACTCCTCTCTCGGCTGGATTCCTTGCATCCACCCGCCCAACCTGGCGCTTCCAACAGAAGGACCCCCGGGTTTATGAATCCGGCTGCGCTGTCTGATTCCTGGACAGTGGTCGCGGCGACAAAAGGTCGTGGATGTTCAACTCCAGTGGTGGTCCCCGATGGTAACGAGTTCACCTTCCCTCTCGCAAACTTCTTTGCTCCGCTGGAGTCAGTCTCGGACTCCGAACAATCCACGGTGGAGTCGCTTGCCTCGGGTGACTCCTCGGGATATCCGAAGGCTACATCCAGGGCTGCGCTATCCTCCACGGATCAGCCAGGTTTGCGACCTGTTGCCACCAGCTCACCCAGCCAGGTGAACGCTGGGTCCGCCTTGAGCCCAGCTGCCCATGATGATGATACACCGGTAGAGACCATCCAGAAAACCAGAAAACGCCGTATTTCTTCACTGGCAGCCCCAAGATGTAAAAAGCGTCGTCGGTGTATATCCGCCATCTACAGTTCAGAATCAAGTCGGGATTCAGCTACGGTTTATCCAACTCGAAAACGCAAGCTAGCTCCGAACACCCTCAGTCCGCCTTCAACGACTGATGACGTCACGCACCGGAGATCTTCTTCTAAACTCCCAGACCCTCTGGCCGCGGCTGGAACGGTGCCAGTGCTGCCCTCTACCTCCCTGGCGGCTCAGTCTTCTGCTGCACAAACCAGTCCCCTCAACATCCCTACTTATATGCATAGAGGTAGCACAACGCCAGAAATCCTCCTGCTTGGTGACTCCAACATTAAGGGAGTGAAACTCCAGTCTGGTGTCACCTATTGCTTTTCCAATGGCAAGACTGGTGATTTTATTAACATTGTCCCCAGACTGCTTGAACACCATAAGTCAGTAAAAACTGTCATCATTCACACTGGGTCAAATGATCTTATGGATAGAAACTCTGCCAGACTGCATGATGAATTTGAGAAACTTTGTATAAAAATCGAATCCCTGGGGAAACAGTGCATTTTATCAGGTCCCATCCCCTCTCCCTTCAGGAGAAATGAGCACTTCAGTCGTCTGTTTGGACTGCATCAGTGGCTCTGCCACTTTTGCTTAGCAGCTGGCTATAATTTTATCTCAAATTTTGACTCTTTTTGGACCAGACAGGACCTCTTCGATCCTGACAGGCTCCATCTCAGTGCAGAAGGAACCAGCCTGCTCATCGCAAACCTGCTAAATCACACGACACATAGCATCTGACATATTGCCCAGCTTGACCCTCCCCTGGTATCTTCATGTACCACTCAATCCCATCAGCATGAGGGTCTTGCTGCTCTCTCTCCTCCAAACATTAGACCAATCCCTGTTTTAGTGAGGCCTAGGATGACGCATGAGACCTGGGACATTAATTACTCCTGCCACATCCCCATAATCCCACTACCATCCTCAGCATCTGCCGTCTCAAATAGGCCTAGATCTCGCTTTCGCAGTGGTGGGGTAAACATTGGGAACATTCGGCTATTGGAGTACTCGCATTGCTCACGGGAAGTGTCACACACCAAAGCCAAGGCAGCCTGGTCAACTGTAGATCAGTGTTAAATAAGACCTTTATACTCAATGACTTTTTCTCTCGTCATGACTTGGACTTGTTATTTTTAACAGAGACTTGGATATCTGCTGGAGTTGGTGAGTCTGCTGCTTTCGGCGAACTGTGCCCTGCAAACTGCTCCTTCATCAGCACGCCAAGGTCCACTGGGCGAGGTGGTGGAGTTGCTCTTGTTTTTAGAGATGCTTTAAAAATTCAAAAGACTTCCTTGAGCATTTTTTCCTCATTTGAATTACAATGTGTGAAGGTGGAGTCCAAGCAAAGCCAACTGTTGTGTGCACTAGTATATAGACCTCCCAAATATGACGCAGACTTTATTAAAGATTTTTCATTTTTTCTGTCTCAGACGGTCTCTAAATATGACCGTTTATTACTGTTGGGCGACTTCAATATTCATGTCTGCTGTCCAGATAAACCCATGGTTAAGGAGTTCTATGAAACACTGGATGCTTTTGGCCTCACCCAACATATAGACCAAGCCACTCACAAACTGGGCCACACTCTGGATTTAGTTATATCCTATGGCTTCTCTGTTGAGAATATATCTATGGACGATGCCACTTTTTCTGACCACAAGCCTATATTTTTTAACATCAGTATTCCAAACCCTGCGCAGACAGCAAAAGCCCCAGGACGGCTCTCCCGCCGCCTGGGCCCTGAGACCACTGCCCTCTTTGTGGACAATTTCTTAAGTAAGGACATTTTTTCTACAATGTCTACAGCAGTACACACCTCATGCAGCCCTGATGAGTTGGTTACCTTATTCAACACTTCCTGCTTGGGGATTCTGGATGTAGTGGCTCCGCTCCGTTACAAGCGTTCAAATTTTAAATCTAAGTCATGGCTGGATGAGAACACACGCTCACTGAGGCAGGCCTGCCGCAGAGCTGAGCGGAGATGGAAAAAAGATCGCCTTACTGTCTCATTTGACATTTTTAAGTCTGCCCTGTTATCTTTCCAGTCAGCTGCCAAAGCAGCTAGAGCCAAGCACTTTTCAAATATAATTAACCAGCATTCAAATAGACCCAAAATTCTCTTCAACACTATAAACTCCATCATAAACCCACCTCTCTCACCAGCCCCCACCACAACCTCGCATACTTGTGAGGAATTTTTGAACTTCTTCACACAAAAAATTGAGAACATCAGAGCGACCTTCCCGCCCCCAGCTCAAACCCACCCCCCTCATACAACCTCACCTTCCTGTGCAACAGCTATTCTTTCTGACTTTGACCCTCTATCCCTTACTGCCCTTAATGACATTGTCAGACGTATGAAGACCACCTCCTCCCCCAGTGATGATGTCCCCACTCTTATTTTAAAGGAAGCTTTTGATGTTTTAGGCCCCTCCCTACTGCTGATTATAAATGCCTGCCTGACATCAGGTGCTGTTCCAGCCAGCTTCAAGCACGCAGTCGTCCAGCCACTGCTTAAGAAACATAATCTTGACCCTAATTGTCTTAACAACTATAGGCCTATCTCAAAGCTATCCTTTATGTCCAAGGTTTTAGAAAAAGCTGTTTTTGCCCAACTATCCCCCTATCTCTCCCAAAATTCAATCCTAGAGCCCTTTCAATCTGGCTTTAGATCATTTCATAGCACAGAGACTGCACTACTGAAGATCACTAATGACTTACTCCTCACTCTGGACTCGGGTGAGAACGCAGTCCTGGTGCTACTGGATCTCAGCGCAGCCTTCGACACAGTGGACCACAATATCCTCCTTGACCGCCTCGAGGGGCGGGTGGGCATCAGTGGTACAGCACTACTCTGGTTCAAATCCTATCTACTAAACAGAACGTTTTCAGTCTCCATCGACCACTCCTCCTCTTCACCAGCTCCGGTCTCATATGGGGTCCCACAAGGTTCCATTTTGGGCCCGGTGCTTTTCTGTTTATACATGCTCCCCCTAGGGGATATAATTCGCAATTACAATGTTTCTTTTCATTTCTATGCAGACGATACTCAATTGTACATACCATTAACATCCACAGATTCCACCGAGCGTTTGTTGGACTGCCTAGAGGCCATTAAGTGGTGGATGACCAATAACTTTCTTCAACTCAATGACTCTAAGACTGAGGTTATAATTTTTGGTCCACCAAAATCACTCCCCTCTGTGACGACTAGTTTATCCACTATTTCACCTTACGGTGAAACCATATGCAAAAAGCCTCGGGGTTATTCTCGACCCGGAACTTTGTTTCAAGAAACAGATCAACTCGGTCATTAAAAATAGTTACCACCAAATCAGAGTTATCGCCAGCATCAAACCCTCTCTTACTGCCCGGGATTTAGAAACCGTCATACATGCATCGTAAACATCCCGCCTCGACTACTGTAATGCCCTTTATTTCGGCCTCCCCCAGTCCCAGATAGCACGTTTACAGCTGGTTCAAAACGCAGCCGCTAGACTTTTAACTGGTTCTAGGAAGCGTGATCATATCTCTCCAGTCCTTTCCTCCCTACATTGGCTCCCTATAAATTTTAGAATTAAGTTCAAAATGCTCCTTTTAGTTTTTAAGTCCCTACATGGTCAGGCCCCCTCTTATATTTCTGACATGCTGCGCCCCCACTCTACACCTAGGTCCCTGAGATCCTTAGAGCAAGGCTTCCTCCATACTCCACGGTCCCGCCTTGTAAATAAAGGTGACCGCGCCTTTGCAGTGGCTGCCCCCCGACTGTGGAACGAGTTGCCTCTTGACGTTAGACTCGCTCCCTCTGTCGTTACTTTTAAATCTAGGCTTAAAACACACTTTTATACCTTAGCCTTTCTCTCTTAGTTTTAAATTGTTTCCTTTAGCCACTGCTTTTAACACATTTTATGTATTTTTTCTTTTTACTTCTTTTTATTTTATTCTTCATCTTCTTTACCAGTGCTGCAACTGTACACTGGGCCTAGTCTTGTTCATTAGTTAGCCTACATTCTGTTACAATTTTGCTTGGCTGCCTTTATTTATTTATTTTACGTATTTTTATTTTTCCTAGCCAGTGTTGCACTGGTATACGGGGCGTATAAGTTTTGTGTCCTTTATATATCTATTTATTTATTATTTTTAACTAACTAATGTGTTAACTAATGTGCTTTGTTTATTTATCTATTTGATTTCTCTCTAGCCTTCACTGTACAGCACTTTGGTCAGTTTTGTACTGTTTTTAAATGTGCTTTATAAATAAAATTTACTTACTTACTTACTATGTGCAGTTTATACATTTTTTATTAGAGCTGGGCGGTGTACGGTTAAAAAACCGTGATCTCGGTTTACACTACACAAGGTTCTCTTTTTGATGAGAGACGGTTTTGTTGTTGTTGTTTATAGCCTACTATGTTATGTGCGTGAGCTTCATACTCCGTGTCACACTTCCAAAGATTCTTCTAATTCATAAGTCTCTAACACTTCATTTCAACTCTGCTAAGTCCACTGTTGTTGCTGTTCTACTAGGGAATGTCACCACAATGTAAGATGTTGATTGAACTAATAAAATAATTGGTTACGCGCTAGAGGCTAGTGAGAGTGAAACATGATGAACACACATGGCATGGATGAATCATGACAAACATTTCAATTCATTTAGCCTACCTTTGATCTCACAAAGTTAAATAAAAGGCAATTCTATGTGGTGCTATGTTAACAGGCTACAACAGTTATCTGATTCTTAACTGTATTTAATTACCATCCCAACTGTGTGCGCAGTGCTGTTAAGACTGCTTATAAGCTAAAGTAGCCTAGCTTTCAAATGCAATGGGCAGACGAGATACATTGCTACATTGCTATATTTGTTTGAAATGATTTGGGGGCAAAATAGGAGCGAAACACATCGCAATATGACACAAACTACCGGACAAAATACCTTCTACGTTGGATTTGGACTTTAATTCAAAGACAATATGCACACAATGTCAAGTAAATCCGTTTGTTTTATCAGTGTCTGTCTTCAGTCTGTTTCGTTTCTGTCCCACTGTTGTTTACATGCTAGTCCAGCGGCAGCGCGACACGCCGGATGTGTTGCCAGGTGTAGAACGAAAAAATAAGCCATTAGTGTTGCCAGGTGTAGAACGAAATAAGCTGTTTTGGGCTGTCTTGGAAAAAATCCCAAAACAGCTGCTTATAATCATTTAACCCTTCTTCCTTGAAAAATCTATGACACCCTGGTCAAGATTTTAGGTTATTTTATGAAATGCTGCATTTTCCCCTTTGTTGGATAGGGAAATATAAACTATAAATTATAGAAAATATTATTGAAATGAAAAAATGATTAAATATAAATGGACATTAATTTAAATTCATGATTTTATCTCATTTTAACATTTAATTTGAGATCTTTTCCTCAGAAAGATTAAGATTAGGGGGGAAATCGTCGCATATCAAAAAACCGTGCAGAAAACCGTGATATCAATTTTCATCAAGAAAACCGTGATGCTAATTTTTTCCAAAACCGCCCAGCCCTATTTTTTATGTATATTCATATATTATACAACATGTCATACACAAGGGCAGTTAATGTGCTTAACAAGCAGAGATCCAAAGGATCTTCATCAGGGTCACTTTTGTACTCTGTATAAACATTAATACGAATCTCTGATTATGCATTACTTCAAAAGGAAAAAGTTTACCGCACACTTGTTTGACTTTATGCTCTTTTATTCAGAGTGAGCGACGCGTTTCGCCTCTGAACAAAGAGTTTCGCCTTTTTCATCTCAAATAGTAGCCATTTCCTGGTCTTGTGGAAACGGTACATATTTAGTTGTGCTTTTCACTGTGTATGTTCATGTACTTAAAAGCACACTAAAGATCCTATGATAACACATGGTGGTGTAGACGCTGGAATATTGTCGCACTCAGTCAATAGGTATAGAGAAATTATCGGGTCTGTGGACACAAATGGAACGGTTCAAAGTAAGAGTAAGTTGGCACACTGAGAAAGAAACCGGTCAAGGACAAGTCTTTGTCGTAGTCGATGCTGCTGCTGTTGTTGTTGTTGTATTTGAGGTGGCGCGTGCTGTCATCCACATGGCTGATTGTTGTTAATATAATTTTTCAGGTGGTGGTGCAGGGCATCCCGGAGGTGGCGCGTGCCGTGATCCACATCGACGAGCAGCAGAGCAAGCAGAAGTTCAAGCTGCTGGTGGAGGGAGACAACCTGCGCAGCGTCATGGCAACGCACGGCGTCAACGGCAGCCGCACCACCTCCAACAACACCTACGAGGTGAGCAGACCAGCGAGCACATAAGCAAGCGGCAACATCTCTGTTTTATTCACACTTTAAAGTTTCACTAGACCTTTTCTCGAAATATGCTCATTTTACACCTCCCCGCGCAAATTCTGCTACCATATAATTGAATGGTAAAGGACCACCTAGAGCTGGGTTGGGGAACCTTTTTCATTCGAAGGGCCACTTCAAATTTCTCCAACGGCCGTAGAAGTCCTTCGAGGGCCGTATTATGAACACAAACCAGGATTTCCCCCTGCACTTTAGGCCTATATTGAAGGTAGCCACCTTTAAAACAGACCCCATCTTCTCTAGGTTTCTTGAATGTAACTTAATTGTATTGCAAATGTAATTTCTAAGTTTCCTTTACAAAATATGTCACCTTTTATGTGAAGCTGCATAACATTAAAATTATAACGGGGGACGGATAAAACGGCTTCAAGGGCCGCAAATGGCCCTCGAGGCCTATAGCTCCAGGCCACTTTATTAGAATAGCATGAAAAAGTTGATTTATTTCCATAATTCCATCAATAATGTTAAACTGTCATGGATTATAGATTCATGTCCCAGTTTTTTAACTATTCCAATCATTCAATTGTTTATTTTTGCATATTTTGGGCTTTCAGCTCAAAAAACCCATGAATTGGGGAATTCGCATCATTAGAATATTGTGATAAAATCACAATTTTCTTCAGCAAAATTCAGGTGACATCAAATCAGTTGGAATTTGGTACTATCTACATATCATGCAACGTTCAATACTTGGTTGGTACTCTCTCTGTCTTAATAACTGCCATGATGTGTTTAACATTGAAGTTGACATTGACATTGACATTGAGGATAATAAAATGTCCTAGAGAGTTATTTTATCTTATCTCTTAAATGTTGTTCAGTGAAACAATTGTTTACTTTGTTCAGAAGCACGTTGTGTTTGGCGATCTATTTATAAATTCTGCAGCCAGAACAATGCTCTCACATGGTCTTGGAATGATCTGGCAATGTAGGCTACAACAAAAATCTAGATGTTTCATTGTGGTAAGTCATAAGTCAGACGTTCAGTAGCCCTATAGCAGCCGTGTTTGGCTTTCTATTTTATACATCTGTAGAACTCACGCTGCGAGTTGCAACAGATGCTGCCGTTTCTCTCATGAACAGCAGAGGGCACACTTCCGAAAATGCAAGCAAAAGCCTGTAAATGGTGCTTTTGACTATGAATGGTCTGCCACATTTTAATGGTTCTCGCGCCAAATGCGCCAAAGTGCGCACGTTAAGTATGCAGAGCCCTTAAAGTGATACTGTCCCATTTTTGGAAATAAGCTTATTTTCACCTTCCCTTGAGTGAAATAATAGGGTTTTACCGTTCTCCTGTACTTTCAACCGTTCTCTGGGTATGGCAGTGCAAATTTTACCTCCATGCTAGCAGTTAACATTGAGTCCTATGAGACCAGCTCGCGGCTAACTGGTCTCATAGGACTCAATGTTAACTGTTAGCTTGGAGGTGAAATGTGCACAGGCAAAACTAGAAAACGGTTGGAAGTACAGGACAACGGTAAAAGCCTATTATTTAACTCAAGGGGAGGTGTAAAATAAGCTTATTTCCAAAAATGGGACAGTGTCCCTTTAAGGCCGAGACGTTGTGAATGAAGTTAACACAAATGATCAGTGTACGGGAGTTTTTATTGCTTTTCTGATAAGCGCCCTAATGGTCATCTACAACGCACCTGACAGCTGAGATCTGTGAAAAATTAATGAATTGAAACAAACTGGAAATGAATGAAGCATTCATGCTTACCGGTAATCACCTGCTGTCTGTTGTGCAGGTTGAGAAGACACTGGGTATCGAGGCGGCCCGCACCACCATCATCAACGAGATCCAGTACACCATGATCAATCACGGCATGAGCATTGACCGGCGACACGTCATGCTGTTAGCAGACCTCATGTCCTACAAGGTAGGATGCTGTGTGTGTGTGTGTGTGTGTGTGTGTGTGTGTGTGTGTCTGTGTCTGTGTCTGTGTCTGTGTGTGTGTGTGTGTGTGTGTGTGTGTGTGTGTGTGTGTGTGATTCAGTACACTATGGCCAATCACAAAATGAGCATTGACTGATGACACGTCACGTCATTGTTTTACAAGGTAGGCTGCGTTTGTGCATGCAAGTGTGTGTTGTAGGGCCGTGCATATGTGTTCGTGTAATAGGGTGTGGATGCACGTGTGCGCGCACGCTTCTGCCGGATCTGACATCTTATAAGGTGTGTCTAAGTTTGTGTCTTGTGAGTGTGTGTGCATGTGTGAAAGATGTGTCTTTTCACATAAAATTCCTTTGAAGATCACAATGACTTTTAAATATCGCATGACGTTGACCTTGACATTTAAATGAAAATGGATTGAAGGGATTGAGTTAAAATGCTAATTGAATTGTGTCATTAACCTGAGATGATGTTGTCAGCTGATGCTTTATTGAAACGCCAGAAGTATGTGTGTATGTATGTGCGTGCCTGCATGCATATGTTGGTGTGCGTGTGTGTGTCTGTGTCTGTGCATCTGTGTCCCTGTATATGACTCATACATGTGTGCTTCCGCTAAATCTAACATCGGATGTGTGAAAAATGACAATCATGACACTGAGATTGACATTTGAGTGAAAATTAGAAACACTGAGCCTAAGGTGCTAAAGAAAATTGAATCATGTGCTATGTACCTTCTCCCTTGTCTCCTACAATGGAACCTTGAATGATATTTCCAGCTGATGTTTCATTTTATTCTGGAGCAACTTATACGCTGCATTCAGGTTATTGAGATTTGAGCTGTTTTATTAAAAATGTGGGTACGAAAAAGCTGAATGAACACATTCTCATGAGGGTCCTAGCTTTTAAATGCAACACATTTCATGTTTTTATGGGCTTCGGAGGCTGAGATATTTAGGTTTTAACAGGCCGAGGGCACCTTTTCCCAAAAAGGGCTTAAGCGGCGTACACACACAAAGCTAGCTTTTCGCTTGCTCGCCTACTCGCCACTCTTTCATGGAACGTTCGCTGAAAGTTCCCGCGGCTTTAACTGCCAATGGACAGCCGAGAAGTACCGAACTCTGCATTCCAATTGGTTACTCGCTTACTCGCCTCGCTCGAAGATAAAATATTTTCAACTCGGAATCCGCCCACATCGCATCGCTTGTACAGTACTCGCCTACTCGCCTGCGAGTCTCGCTGGGACACATTGACATTCTATTGAGTTCATTCGCTGAGCGAGTAACTAGCAGCGACGTGTGTGTACGGCCCTTTAGGCTAAAATGGGTTAAAACACCACAAACCATTATGTAAATCTGGTATATCTGTCTCTTTGTGTGTGTGCATTCGTCATTCATGCCTGTGCCTGTGCATGTGTATATTGCTCGTTACAGGGTGAGATCTTGGGCATAACCCGCTTCGGCCTGGCCAAGATGAAGGAGAGCGTGTTGATGTTGGCCTCTTTTGAGAAGACGGCCGACCACCTGTTTGATGCCGCATACTTTGGACAATCCGACTCCGTCTGTGGTAAGACAGCCAAGGCCTTCTTGCCTTCTCCATGCAGATTCTCCTCCTCTGGTAGTGAAAAGATAGCCTGATTACAGCCATCATCGACTGTCAAATCTCTTCAAGACTTGGTCTGACCAAGAGCATAACAATTAACGTTTTACAAACGGAGTGGTTGACCTGCCTCCCTAGGTTTGCTACTGGTTGACTGGTTTCTGATAAAGTGGGTGGAATTCCAGATTTTTTGGGAGCTCAGAAACGATATTGGTATTGCTCTTGGCCTGACTGAAAGCAATGCTGAAGGTGTTGCGTCACTAGGAGGGCACAGCTTGGCTAGTGAAAAGATATCCCACACACTGTCCATTTGACTCGCAAGGGATATCCGTTTATTACTTCAACCTCTATCAACCTTTCACTACAGTACATACAATGCATCTGTTCGAACTGACGTGTGCCAAAGTGTCCTATATGGGTGAACAGCTTCTGTTCTGGTGGTACCGAATCATATTCATATTCAACACCAATATATTCCCACATGCAACACTTAGTGTGCACATCATAGGTTTTGTTAAAGTGCAATAAATTATCAGTGTCAGCATCTGGAACATGTCCATATTCTCTTGTTTTTTGATTAGCATATTCGTGCAACATGCACATTTTACCTGTTAGAAATGTTTTTTTATGACCCTACATTTAGAGATGAGTGCACAAGTGACATCAGCTTGCAATCAACATGTCACGGTACATGGATAAAACATAGCACGTGTTATCCATTCACGACAATTCATTATTTGTCGTCATTTAGGGGTCTTATTACATAGTCAACGTTCGGAAAAAGCAACGACGATGCTTGTAGCAGTGTGCATCAGGCTGGGTTCGTTCCTTATTATGTTTCCAATATTACCTGTGCATGTCACCTGTCTTCCTTTCCCCCTACAGGTGTGTCTGAATGTATCATAATGGGCATCCCCATGAACATTGGCACCGGCCTCTTCAAGCTTTTGCATCGGGCCGACAAGGACCCCAAACCGCCCCGACGCCCCCTCCTCTTCGACAACCCCGACTTCCACACCCCCTTCCACAAGTAGAAAGAACCACCTCAAACTATTTTCCAACCCACACCACCCCAGGGACACAAACACACACACACACACACACACACACACACACACACACACACACACACACACACACACCTGCTTTTACATGTAGAAAGAACCACATTAACCTGTTCTCCACCCCATCCTTGCACATTCACAAACGCACACCCTTTCACAGAGAAAAACACCACAATATACTCCTCATCTCACACCCCTTTCCAGAAACGGCTTAACTCTACCCTTGGTCAGGTCCTCACATGTACTGTTTTCAGGCAGACTAGAACGATGGTGGCAGTGCCCGTTCCCACACCAGTTGCGCTCTGAACTAAAGTGCTTATCTGCAAACCACCCGCGTTCATGTCGGGCACTGAACTTTTCCGTTGATGAAGCTACCACATTCACTACCACCCCACCGTGCACTTTCCCACATCCAGAGCACCCTCAACAGATATGGAGAACCACTGCATTGGGGCACTGTCCTCAATCTTCCCACCACCTACACCTACAGAACCTGACACTCCAGCCTTCCACATACACACACCTACACCTTCTTCCACACACAATCACCCCCTGCCCTCTCCACACGCATGGAGTCATCCACATGGCAAAGGTCCACAGCCTTATATCACTCACCATGAGTTCCGTATCCCTGCTCTCATCGAAACCTTGAAAACCACCATATGGAGTTAAAGATCCACTGGTACCAAAGTTCCACCAGGCAGCACCCCCAGGTCAATGACGTTTCAGTTGTAGCACACGTCAGGGTGCTGCAACCACAGTCAATGCCCCTAGTGTATGGACTCATTTTTTTGTTTTTTAGTGGATTATCTAAAAAGCATCTTCATTGTAGTACATGAATTGCCAATTACTACTTAATTTATAGGCGATTAGCTGTGGTTGTACCACCTGACCTCATTGACCCACCCCTCATCAGCCAGCCAGCCTCGTTTTCCTTTTCCTCACCTAAAGCACCAGCACCATGGTGGACAGGTTGGGTGATGACAATCCGCCATCTGGCAATTTCCCTTCCCACTACCTACGTATAACACCGACACAATGGAGGGGGGGACAAATTCGCACCCTCAGAAGTCATCTCTTCCAATTATATCCATTAGAGGTGTTGGAGGGACTGGATGGGGAAATAGCAAGGCATGGGAGCAAGCTGTGCTCTGGGAAGGTGAGAGCGTGGAGAGGATATTTCCGGTGTGGTTATCTGACGGTAAAAGAAGCGGGTATGGAGACAGATGCCGATAAGGGAGGACATGTTCAGTGTGAATGTGATACTGTATCATTTCCGGAAAATGGCAAAGGTCCACATCCTTGTTCACTCACCATGGGTTCCGTATCCCTGCTCTCATCGGAACCTTGAAAACCACCAGATGGAGTTAACGATCCACTGGCACCAAAGTTCCTCTAGGCGGCACCCGGGTCGATGAGTTTTCAGTTGTACCACTCGTCAGCACCCCCACTGGCCAGTTACCCCGTTTCACCCTCTACAAATAACACAGTGGGGGTACAAGTTGTCACCTAAAACACTAGAACACTGACACAATGGTGGGGGGTGTTAAGCGCTGACAAACTGCCCCCTCAGGAGTCAAGTCTCCCAATTATATCCATCACGTGCCCCCTGTTGGGATTTTAGGTGTTGAGGGGACTGGATGGAGGGGGGGAGGGGGGCTGTGAATGAATGTGGCCTGAGGAAATAACGAGGCACGGGAGCAAGCTGTGCTCTGGGAAGGTGGTGCGGTGAAGATATTTCCAGTGTGATCATCTGAGGGTAAGAGAATAGAGAGGGCATGTGAGGATATTGTGTTCAGTGCTCTCAGCTCTGCCATACGGGTATAGAGGCCGATGACGACAGGGAAGGACATGTTCAGTGTTAATGTTATACTGTATCATTTCTGGAAATAAGCTCACTTTGCACCGCTCCTTCAGTTAATAGATTGAATTTTTAAACTTTCTTCTGGTCTTTCAGCCATTCTCTTTCTCTGGTGATGCTACTTCTCAAACTAACAATTATCATTGAATCTTATGGGGTCCTGCTAGCTAATGGTATATGCCAGCTTGGATGTAAAATTTGCACTGCCAGACTCTGAGAACAGTTGGAAGTACAGGAGAAAGGTAAAAACTCAACTATTACTCACGTTTTTTCATGTTCAGACAGTCATGAATCAGGGTTGTCCATGGCTGCTGTTTTTTGCCCCTTTTTTGTTGCAGAAGTAGTCCTTCATGCCCAGCATTGAAGGGAAATCTAGACTTTGATCAAGGTCAAACATTTGGAGTGTTCCTTTTCTACACAGAATATGAAAGTGGCAACTGGCAAGGACATTTGGTTTGCCTGCTCGTCTGTGTGACTGTTCATCTTGACAGACATTTAGAAGGTCATTGAGAGGGTTATTCTTTCAAACACACTTTCCGCTTCAGGGAAGATTTGAATGTGATAAGGATCACCTTATTTCTAAGGGTCTAACGATCACCTTATCTCTGGTCATGGACACTCGTTTCACTGTAACACCCACATGTCATGTTTTCGTCATTTTCATTGTGCCTTTTGTTATGTCCCCTAGGAGCAATGCACTTGCTGGTGCATTATGTTTTGGATTAGTAGGAATTATTATGTAACTATACCTACATTGTGGTCGCTTGTCGTGTTTTTTGTTTTTACTTTTTTGCTGTATGCGTGTGCGTGTCTGCCGATGAGGTACATAAAATGAAACGGTGCTGTCAATGCACTGTTGCAGTTCCTGTGTTCACAATGTCCTTGATGGACCTTTCAGCCTATTTTCTTATTTTTTCTACTGTATTAATGGCTCTGCTTTGAGGTGGTGATGAAACACTGGGCAACTTTTATGGCAATGTTTCTGTTCTGGGAAGCAGCATGATTTGGCTACGTAGTTTTCAGATGGGACTATTACCGCAAGTTGTTCCTTGCTGGTCTGAAGATCATATTATTATTATATTATTATTGTTGTGTTATTATTGCCTAATATGACCGGTTAAGTTACCCAAGTGACATGTTTATGTATTGTTTCCAGGCAACGTTGCTCAAAATGTTGCCCAGTGTTTTTATCTTTTGAGTTGAGTTAATTATCTTACACTTAAACGCACTGTCGAAGTTGCTGGATTCAGCAAGTTAGTGAATGCCCTTCATCTAACTAACATGTTTTTGTTTGTTTTGATTTTTTTTTTCTTCAATACCTGCTATTTACGGCATTGCTATGGAGTTAATTTGCTTTCTTCTCCCTAACAACCTGTGAGGGGTGTTCAGAGATATTAGTATGGTTATGAAGTGTGACTGTTTTATTTTTTTATAATTATCATCATTATTTGTTCTGTTCTATTTTGACTGTATATAAAATGTATATGGCCTATAATGGTTGTGAATAATATGTAAATAAAGGCTTCTATCTGCAGAAATTTTGTATACTGTACATTTTGAGAGAGAGAGAAAGTAAGGCTTGCTTACGCCTTCATTGCTTGTTTAACACTTGAAGAGAAATATTTTTTACTCTTGTAGTGTGTTTATTGTGTAAAACAACCCTACCAAACCATTTACCTTTAAATTAACAGGATGTAAAAACAGGATATAAAGACTGGAATAGAAAGCGCATTTTAGACATTCTAGTCAGTGTCTGGCTGTGAACCGAAAGGGATTTATTTTAAATTGCAGACAGAATACGCTACGCTAAGTGATCAGTGAATTAACTATTTTATGGAGATGAGATGTATGATTATGAAATAATAATTGTTAAAAAAGAAGAGCTAGATGGTGCTAGAAGCTTGGTTGTAATTCATTGTCTTATCCATTACATTTATTCACTGTAGTTCCTCATCGGCTGCATTACAGGGAAGGACATTACTTGGCACAGGCCAGTGAGGTGCATTGGGTCCCTCCCCATTATATTGTATTGGGGGGATTCAATGTTTGGTTTTGTTACAGACTGCATCATTAACCACCGAATACAATTAAATAATAATGAAATGCAAGCATAGTTGTACAGTTGAAACTTATGCACAGTGTTGATGGTTTATGATAGTCAAGTTTGGTGTGGTGTGTTGCATGTTGTTGTCAAAAAGCACTCGTGCATATTCAAAAAATGGAGCATTTTAGAGACTATTTATTCCCACCTCTTTAACAAGTCTGTAAATGTGTCTAATAGCTCTTTTTTAAAGGTGCACTGTGGAGGATGGTGGCCAGAGTAGGTTATGCAATTATGCTGCTCATTGAAACTACCAAATTCGATCTGTTCATGAATATTTACTAAATAATAAACTAATACTTACTAGCTTTCAAAATGGCGGACATGGAGAAGTCATAATGAATACTTTAATGATGGTGGTAAGAAAAATGTAGCATTTGTTAATGGGCAGCATGAATTCTGGTAAGAAACTGTTAAAAATAGTTCACAGTGCACATTTAGAAACAGCCTCATTCAATACACAAATTTTAAAAATATGCAGCGTCTCAGAAACACTACTAGAATAGGTCTTTGTAAAGAGTTACCAACAGGAATTACCAGATGACTCCAATTTATCTAACACACAGAACATGTTTAGAACAAAGATGGCATATGGAAACAAAGTATTTAAACATGTCACAATACACAATATATATTCTCTTTATCAGCAAAAAACACCTGACTGCATTATTTACAATAATATAAATAATAAATAAATATGAGTCACGTTTGCTTTTTCCATTGCTGTTACATAAACATTACATTTACATTACAAAAATAACATTTTGAGGATTTGAATAAATAACAATATTATCTTGTATAGCATTATTACATTAAAATAGTGTAGCACAAAGTGCTTCAACAGTTTGGCAAAAGAGCACAACAGAGATACTGTACACATGCCAAGCTTTGTTAAAGTCCACAGAAATATGGTAAGCCCATGGTGGAGGGAACCGCTAACATGATGGCCTGGACTAGGGAGTATGGCAAGTAGTAGTTATTACCGCCGCCAAGGAGGTCATGTTTTCGGTGGCGGTTTGTCTGTCTGGCTGCCTGTCTGTCAGCAGGATAACTCAAAAAGTCATGAACGGATTTGGATAAAACTTTGTGGAGTTATTGGAAATGACCAAAGGAACAAGTGATTCAATTTTGGTAGTGATCCGGATCACGAACCGGAACCAGGATTAAAAACAAAAGATTAATCTAGACGCCCCTAGACTGCAAATTGAATTGCGTGACAAGGCGAATTTTGACATTCCAGTTTCTAACTCCACAAAAAGAAGGCAGAAAGACTTCAAATGAAAATAAGGTGGAACATAGTCAAATGTTCTATCAAACAGCTTCCTTGGCGGACGTCTGCACTCTCTGAGTGCATTTCTAGTTATCCAAGTGGTAAATCATGTAAAAGAAGCCCGGAGTCCTTATTTCCCTAAATGACACAGCAGATTTATCATTTCATGAAAGATACCTTAGCCAGGTTTATCATTTAGCCAAGTTCTTGGAACACTCCCACAGTAATCTGGATATAGCCTAGGGCAGGGGTGTCAAACTCAAATTGACTGAGGGCCAAAATCAAAACATGGAACATAGCCACAGGCCGAACTCAACATTTATTTCAATTCCCATCATAATTGGCAGTTCAAATGTATCTGCACATCCTGTGACAAACCAAATCTCATCTTTAAGTCTTACACTATACAATAATGGTGTATGTGGGACAACTGCAATACACATTTGAAATGATCTCGCAGTCCAAATAAAATGGCTCCACTGGCCAGATTTGGCCCCCGGGCCTGAGTTTGACATCCCTGGCCTAGGGCCTACTGTAGGGCAGGGGTGGGCAAACTCATCCAACATTCTTTAAAATGTCCACCCAAAACAATATGGGAGGTCTAAGGTCCAAAATGGGGTTCCAGAAGAACAAAAGTGCTTGGAAACCAACCACTGTCCTACACTGTTGCTGTGATCAGGACCATGCCATGGGGGAGGACAAAGGCAGAATGCAAAACTCTGGGGCCACCTTTTACAGATCTATCCACCGTACAAACGAAATTAAAATAACAAAAAACAAAATGACCACTGACTAAATCAAAAAGCATGTTAACATTCATATCTTGGCCACAGGTACCAGGTGTTGTGCAGATTTACATAGCACACTGAAGGCGCATACTTGGGTTTTTCTCTGCAAACCGTGACAACAACATTGACATCAGGGTAACACACAATCACCTGCAGAAAAGTTCAGAGCCTGGTATGCTATGAACATTCGCTGGTAAGTAGGCTACTTTAGTTCCAAATATAGTGTAACTGGTGCAGGAATGGGCTCAGGGACCATTCTGATCAGCCTGAAAACAGTATGAGAAGTTCAAAGTGTCCCAATGCTCATCACAGCTTATCTGACTTAAGGTCTATTCTATTCAAAAACTTGAATGACTGTCCAGTAATAGATCCTTTGAAAACCGTAGCAACCTGAGAGTGTATCTGTGTGTCCTCCAGTGAGGGCTTGGGTGTACTTTGTGAATAGATCTATTTCTTTTTTCCCAAAATGGCAGATTAAAGATGTTCTGGACAAGCTTCCATGACTTCATAAGCTGCAGATGTTCATTGGATGTTATCCTTGATCGTTCTCAACATCTTGTAACTGTCCTCTCTCATCCTCAAAAAAGTGGGGAAAGAAAACATTGACCTCTCACCATTTACCCTAAACAACTATGAGAATCATCCAACATGTCAGCAATGTTTGGACTGACAAAAAAACAGATGATCTGAAATGTGTTTGATATATGTCCTCGATTGTCAACACCCGTTCCTACAGATTGTCCATTCAAAGATGTTTATGTACATACAGTAATTACAAAAATATAGTCTGCAACACCATCGTGAATACTGCCTGAACATTACACTAGAGAAACGTGAGCCCATTGTTGTAGACTTTTTTGTCATTTTCTTTTGCTAGTCCAGCACCCATTTTGAGATGGATTGTGCATGGTCTTTCTTGGTTAAACATAGTAGGCCTACTCAGTGCACATGAACAAAACTATAATTATACCCTGTACAGAAATTTGCAGAGGAGTGCAGTTTAATGTGTTATGAACAAACGTATGTAGGTGTAGGCTGTACATTAATCCTGGGGTTTGAGCCCATGACCCTCTTGTTAAAACATTAAATACCAGGAACATACAGGCACCTGATCTCATGCCCATGGGACTGTAACAAATACCCTGTACTTATAACTGTGAGTCACTTTGGATAAAACCATCAGCTAAGTGTAGAATGTAATGTAATCTTCCCACAATGCATCCTTGCAACACAGGTGATCCTGATCCAACTGCTCACACCAGAGATGCTGGATAAGGTAAAGACGACTCAAGAGGAGGCTTTTCCGGGATCCATGTGATGTGAAGTGTCCACTCCTTTAGGAGACCACTGGAGGTTGGGAATGAACTGAGTTCCCTTGGTGCTGTAGATGGCCGTAGTGTATGTTGTATGCAAGCTGCCACTAAACGCCACAGAAACATAAGAAGAAATATGGAGAGAATCTCAACCCTTTACTTAGGAGACCGGACTTGATCCCACTCCTTTGCATTGGTGAGGCATACTATATTTATCTTGGTCTACCATATTGAGAATCTTTGTTCACACCTTTGCCATGCTTCACCTACAGTATAATGTAGTGAGAACTGTTCGTGGCCAACGCTCACACCTTTGAAGTCTGAAGAAGATGCGTTAACATCGACATATTAGTTTGGCACTGCTCTAAATTAAATCACAAGTAAATCGTCCACATCTGAAATGCTCCAGTGATCCTGCTCACACCTTTGCCATGAATTTCATTCCGAGTGAGAGCAGCGGGCAGCTCGGGGGTAATCCCGGACATTTTGGCTCTGGAGAAAACAGCGAATGCGTCCGACTTGGATGAGGATGGACGCCGGTGTCGGTCAGGTCTATCTTCCAAAAAATCATTTCCTACTCTGTTGCTATCCTCAGCAAGTTTGGCAGATGTTGAATGATGATTTCCAGTCCAATGAACGCTCAAAAACCACATGGAGGCACTAAATCATGCCCAATTTGAACTAAATTCGATTGATTTCCATGGCCAAAAAAACTCTGCTCAATACAGTTCACCTAGCCGTTAGCAGGGAGCTCCGAGGTAATCCCGGAGATCTTCACCTCGGGAAAGGCGGCGAACGCGTCGGTCGTGTTGGACGAGGACGAGCCGCCGCTGTTGCCAGCCAGGTGCTGGCGGGACCCCCCAGCATCCCCCACGCTGTTGCTCTGGAACATCGGGCCCCACTTGAGCGGCTTGCTGAACTGCACCACGCTGCTGTGGTTGTTGGGGATCCTGTCGGCACCGGAGCCACCGGCGCCGCCCTGGTGGTGGAGGTTGGCCTTGCGCAGGCAGCCGGAGAGCGTGGAAAGGCAGCTCTTCTTGAAGTTCTCGTTCATGAAGGCGTAGACAATGGGGTTGTTGAAGGAGTTGAAGAAGCCGATGGCCTGCACCACGGCGATAATCATGTTGACCGTCACCTCGTCGTAGTTCTTCTCCAGGTCGTCTAGAGGTCAGGTAAAAAAAAAAAAAAGTTACACTTTACTTGACACCTGCCTCATACGCCTGACATAAAAGTGTCATAATGTCGTCAAAACAGTGTCATTTCACAGTCATCAATCAATGTCATAAACGTTTTATAGTCATGAAAAGTTGGTTGTTGGGGTTGTCTTTTCCATAACGAAATGTCACTTAATGGTAACAGTCATAAAATATTTATGGCATAGACATAATGTTACCATGACTGTTACCATACTTTTATGGCACTGTTATGTCATACCAATGACACCGGCGACGCGTCAAGTCGGTCAAGGATAAAATATCTTAAACAATTCCTGCTTCGAGAAGTTTGCCATGAAGACTTCAAAGCTACTGATGAAAATTGAATGACCACTAAAACTCTTTTCACTGTGTGCTCGCGAGTGTCTTTTCTCTACCTGAAAGGGTACCTTTGAAGAACCAACTCCAATGGAAAGTAACAAGTAAAGCACTGTATATAAAATGTATTGTATACTATACATGTATTTGAAGAGTTTATTTGCAAAACGGTGTATCTCCATTTTGTAGAATGTTGGGAAATTGACATTTTTGTATTGGGCATATCCATAGGTTATTGGCAAGCACAGAGAGCACTGATGATGGCAACAGCCTGAAACGTCTGCTCTACCCTGCTCTGACTAAAATAAAAAACTCCTTATGCTTGACCTTTGTGTCTTGTTTAGTGTGCGAACCTGCTCCTATTTTATACCTTACTTCTTTTGTGTCCACGCACCTAGTTATTTTTCGTAACATCTAGAGCGCAACAATACCTTTACCTCCATATCCATAGGTTGAAATATGTTCTCAAAAGATGTGACTGGCAAGAATTCACGCATTGGTGATAGGACCTCTGAGTCTGAACAGTCATTTTTGATAAGAAAATGCAAAAGTCAAAAATGGTGTATACACTGTTTTGCAAATAAAGTCGGTAACACTTTATTTTAGGGATACATCTATTAGCACTAATACATACAATGTTAATGCCTGCATAAGTAACTTGTAAGGCATGTACTAAGCAAACGCTAAGGCATACTAGGTCCTTACCAAGGTTAAATTGGTAATAAATCCCTTATTGTGCATGAACAAGACATTTGCGAATACATGCCTAACAAATGTTTGACTTTGCTTTGTACATGCCTTACAAGTTACTTACAGTGAGTCCAATATGTATTTGATCCCTTGCTGATTTTGTTGGTTTGCCTACTAACAAACACATGATCAGTCAATAAATGTTATGATAATATGTATTCTAATATGGAGAGACAGAATAGCAAAAAGAAAATCCAGAAATTAACTTAAGAGAATATATATTAATTTATGTCCATTTCATCGAGCAAAATAAGTATTTGATCCCCTGCCAACTGATAACAGTCCCGGGCCCACAGACCAGATGGGCACTTCTGATCAACTTGTCATCTGAATTAAAGACACCTGTACATACTAACATGCATAAAAGACACATTGAATCAGCGGAATCAAGTCCATAGTATGAGTGAATCAGTCACACTCCAACCTCACCAGCATGGGGAAGACCAAAGAGCGGTCAAATGATATCAGGGACAAGATTTTAGACCTGAACAAAGATTAAATGGGCTGCAAAGCCACAAGAAAGAGACTGGGTATTAATGACCCAGCTGTTGATGCATTTCTTCCAAAATGTGAGGAATACAAAATGACTATCCATCAGCCTGTCTGGGGTTCTATACAAGATTTGACCTTTTGTAGGGATTTCAAAATCATGAGAACAGAAAGAAAGCACCCTAGACCTGTACAGGATGAATTAGACAATGATATCAAAGCTACTGGGACCAAAATCACTGAGAAAACTACTGGTAGCACTTAATGCCACAGAGGTTTAAAATCCTGTAGCACACACATGGTACCTCTACTTCAAAAGGAACCTGTGCAGTCCCACCTGAGGTTTTCCAGCGGACATCAGACTGGTTTAGGATATGATAAGGAGGTGCTGTAGTCAGATGAAACCAAAATCAAGCTGTTTGGCATTAACACAATTCAATGTGCTTTGAGAAAGAGTACTGCTGTCTATGATCCCAAGAACACCCTCCTCACCATCATGCATGAAAGTGGTATCATTGTGGTTTGAGGGTGTTTGTCTGGCCAAGGCACAGGACAACTTCACATCGTCAACAAATGGATGGAGGGAGACATGTAATGTGCAATCCTGAGTACAAACGTCCTTCCCTCCACCACTACACTGAAGGGTGGGCCATTTTTGGATCTCCCAACATGACAATAATACACAACATACAGTCAAAGCAATGAAGGAGTGGCTCAATAAGAAGCATATTAAAGTCATGAAGTGGCCTAGACAGTCTCCAAATATTAACACTATAGTAATTCTATGGAGAGAACTGAACCTCCCATTTGCCAAGCTACAGCCACAAACTATTAATGTTTTAGAAATAATCTGCATAGAAAAATGGGCAAAAATATGTTCTACTATATGCACAAACATTGTCATCAACTAAAAGAAGCATCTGCCCTCAGTGCTAGACAACTAGGGCTTTGCCACAAAGCACATTATCTTCTTTAGCTAGAGGGGTCAAATACTTATTTGCCTAAATTAAATACAAATAAATTAAAATATATTATTTTAAGTTATTTTCTGGAATTCCTTTTTGATATTCCGTCTCTCCATGTTTGAATACATATTATCATAAATTTATAGACTGATCATGTCTTTATTAGTGGGCAAACCGGCAAAATCAGCAAGGGATCAAATACATATTGGACTCACTGTATACAGGTATATTGTATGTATTAGTGCTAATAGATGTATTCCTAAAATAAAGTGTTACCATAAAGTCTTCATATATAAATGTATTATATACCGTGTACACACACACACACACACACACATACATACACACACACACACACACACACAAACCTTTGGTAACAGTTGTTATGGTAGATTTTGAATAGTAAGGGGACAAAAGCTTGCCATAATAAAACAGCAAATAATTTAAAACTTGTGGTGATAAAACGGTTCAGCCAATTATTCTTTTTATCACAGCTAGTTGTTTTTTAATAACCTAATTATGTTGTCTTCACATGAGCACAAGCCAGAACGAGAGCGATAAAGAGCAAGAGAGATAAAGAGGGTGGGAGAGCGGGCAGGTCAGTTTGACTCAGGTTGAAGTAAGAATATACAGGGAAGCCGACAGAAGAGTACACAGGGGTCGGTTTTCCCAGGCCCAGGGTGGGGGGGCCCTGAAATAAAATGGATCCCCATTACATTGTATGTACTGAGGGGGGGCTTTCAGATTACTTTGCCCTGGGCCCAGCTAAAGCTGTCAGTACTGTAACTCTAAGTCAGGGGTCAGGAACCTATGGCTCTAGAGCCACATGTGGCTCTTTTGGCAACTGTATATGGCTCTTACTTTTCTAGGGTTGACAACCATCCCTTGAAATATGGAATCGTCCTGTATTTATAAATAAAAGTACGGGTTCCACATTGAGTTGAAACGGATCAAGGGAGGTTAAAAGTGTTAAAATGCAGGAAATTACATTCAAAAATAAAAAATTCTCCCAGACCTTCACCATAATGAAGTTGACAGTTGGCAACGTTATCAATAAAAGCAATAACTTGACAGTACACTCTAAAATTGTTTTGCTCAATTGTACATGCTTTTGATTGTATTCAGTGTTTTGTCATATTGTATGACTCTCATGAAAATTTCTTTTAAAAAATTTGGCGTTTATGGCTCTCTCCACCAAAAAGGTTCCTGACCCCTGCTCTAAGTGTATGACCAGCCTGACATTTGATAACAGCCTCCATTAACGCTGGCCTATCACACCACTGACCTCTCGCTATTTATTTATTTATTTATTTATTTTAATGCACTGGGACTAATTATGCTTCCTGTCTGATAACTAGGGTACAAAAACTCATTACAGTCGTGATGTAGGAAAAAGTGAATCTGGGAGATGACACAGTATAAAATGCAGTAATTCAACACTTTGACTGTACTCTGGGACCAAATAAAATCTAGAACATATTAATTGTTCAATTTACCGGGTATTAGTATATTTAACACAGTTTCTGGTGAGTTTATCAGCTGAGGGACTGTCAGGTGTAGGCCAAAATGTTTTCAGAGGTCCAATGTGTATATTTTCCTTTCTTCAAACATGATGGGATTGAGATTTATAGGTACAATGAACACCTAAAATGATACATAAGCTTATCACCAACATGTTGGGCTTTTTAAAATTGAGGCTGTTCTGTTGTGGCCTACTTTTAACACACACACAACATTTATTTGCATTGGTCATTTCAAAGACTCTCGCAGCTACTATAGTTTTCTGTAGAGGGGTACTCATCTAAAGTCTTTTAGAAGATTGCGTTTTCATTTTCATTTGAATGAACACAAAATGTGCCTTGTCCTCCTTAGCATAGGTGTGTGCCAAAAGTACAGTCATTTCCTGTTGATCTGAAAATAGCAAAATTGCAGTGTGTGCTTCTGCCCTGGCTGTAATTACTAAGCAATCATCTTGCTTCATTTTATAATTGTCTTATTCACTCAGGAAATTACTCCTGAATTAATCCTGCCGACTAACTCAATAAGTAATCTAAATGAATACCATTTTAGACACTCTCAAAAATAAGTAGGCTAAATGAATACCATTTTAGACACCCCCAAAACCGTAGGCAGTGAATTAAATCTTAGTAGTGTTAATTTGGGGATTCGGATCAACAAAGTGAGTGCCTACGATTCCACTCTCTCAGTGGAGCATATACACGCCAAAATTAGTTGTGTAGGCTATTTTGGGGGATAGGTGCTGACATCTGGGGGTGTTGGGGGTGTGTGTAACTTCCGGCTGCCACATTAGACTTTAGAGGCTATATAATATATCTGAGCATTACTGTCACATACTCACATGCTTTTGATCTGCAAGTATTTATAGATTATCATGTTAACATAGACCACAGTACATTGTGACAATCAATTTTTTAAATTATTTTTATAATCAAAAAGGGCAAAAGGGCACCTTGCCCCTATCTGTGCACACCTATGGTAGGCTGTGGTTTTCAAAGCGGGGGTCGGGGACACTGGAGGGTGCGTGAATAGGTGCTATGGGGACCGCAGCAGACTGGCAGGAAAAGTATAGCAAAGCAAAATAAATAATTGAATAACTAGCGGAAACCAAAATAAGCAAAAAAAATAAATAAAATAAAACAATATTCCTATAAGCTAAGAGCAGCATTATAATAATTTATTACACCTCTGAACATTGCAACTATTATCATGTTGGTGCTATATCCCAGTGGGGCACTGCCACACAGACTTGGACTATGGTTGTGAAAGGGGATGCACAGAAAAAAAATTGTGTGGCATGACACATGTAAGGGGGCCTCGGCTTGTAAGGTAGGACACTCGTCTACTACGCAGCTGACCCGGTTTCATTTCCGGCCCGAGTCCTTTGCCAACCCTTTCCCATCTCTCTCTCCCTACTCGCTTCCTGTCATTATCTTCACTGTCCTATTAAATAAAGGTAAAAAGCCCCCCTAAAAATATATTTTAAAAGGTTTGGAAACCCCTGGGCTCGCTTACTTACTGTATTCAAAGAGCATGTGAACGGTGTGAAATGGGGCCCAGCAAATGGTGAAGAGAAGCACAATGGTGATCATCATCTTCACCGCTCTCTTCTTCTTCCTGTCGAAAAGAAAAGAACAGAAAATGGACAATTATATTGTTTGTAGAAAACACAAATAGTAGTGAGGACAGGGTTCAGGGTCCCAGTCAGGATGAAGAGAATAAGTAAGTAACAAATAGTAGAAGAATTACTAGCAGGGCCGCTGATGAGGTTTTGGAGGCCCTCAGCATAACTGGTCAGGAGGCCCCCTTCATGATTGAACACAGTAATAATAATATATTTTTTCGAATTGAGTAATGGAATACAATTTATTTAATGAAAAAATGATGGGCCTTTTGATAACTAATACGTATACGTTTTGTAATGTAATTTCATATTTTTTATGATGTTTTTTTGTTTCTCAATTTAGGACGCCCCAATTTTGGGGGCAAAGTGGTTTAGGCCCTAAGCACGCATACTCTGCTTGTGCCTATTGGCAGTCTTGATTACTTGATACCAGCCTAGGTCATCATTTCCCAGCCCAACTCTACAGGTGTAGAGCATGTTCCATATAAACGACGGGGACCCAGGTTCAAGTCTGGCCTGGGTCATATCCCAGCCCTGCTCCATCTCTCACTCCCCATACATTACATTTTCTGTCACATCTTCACTATTCCTTAATAACAAAGACACAAAAAGCCCACAAAGAACTTTTCACTGACGCAACACTGAGGCTGAGTTTATACATTGTCCGCACAAACCCATCCTGAGTTTTTGTTTTGGGTTGTTTTGTTGTGGTTAAACACTTATTTTTGCTAGGGTGACATGGTTTCCAAAAGGAACAGTATGACCTAGTTCTAGTGTTGAAGTGACAGACCCTGACTAAGAGTGGCCTCATACCCATTGTTTGGAACAGGCCAAGTCAGTGTCCCCTTCAATTTGTTCGTGTCCAACAACAGCAACGGTCTCAACAACCTGTTGTACATGTAACACTGTTTGCCTCAGGTAAATGGTAGATGAATTGAGTCTTTGTCCGTGGAGGTGTGAGACGAATTTATTATACATACTGTATAGTGTATCACAACATTTTGTATTAGGTATGGTTTTATACTTTCCAACTTCACCATAGTGATATATACAGTACATTTTAACCTCATAAATATGCCAAATGTAGTATTCAGTGGTAACAACATGCAGTCGTGCACATGAAAGGGATGCGTTAATGAGGTGGAAAGATTAGCTCACAGAGAGGAAACAATGGGCTGTGTGCAAGACAAGTCTCAACATAGGCGTTGTGTGTTTTCTTCTATAAAGTCAGTATAGCGCCAGAAGCACCCATTATAGGCCTACACACAGTGTCTCCAGAGAAACCAGGCTTTTGTTTAGCTTTTGTTCTGAGCACATAAAGCTAACAGGGGTGGGTTTTTTTCTAATCGCATCACACACCTGGCCAGAGTGTGGAGCTAATTAGTCAACGGCTGGCATCTATACGGGTTGTGTGAATGCTTGGAAAACAAAACAGGCAGACTGTGTGTGTGTGTGTGTGTGTGTGTGTGTGTGTGTGTGTGTGTGTGTGTGTGTGTGTGTGTGTGTGTGTGTGTGTGTGTGTGTGTGTGTGTGTGTGTGTGTGTGTGTGTGTGTGTGTGTGTGTGTGTGTGTGTGTGTGTGTGTGTGTGTGTGTGTGCAAACACTATTAATGAGGCAATTACCACACTTTCTAAGAACCCATTTCTGTTGTCTGAGGTGCTGTTTACCGACCATTTTCTTCTCTCTTACGTGGCCTAGAGTTATACCCCTTATTAAGCCTTTTTGTTGAATCCAGAGTTTCTCTGCATTCCTGCGCTATTATATCCCTGCCTATACATCCCATATGTGACTATGCTCCATTACTTGCTACTATTACTTGCTATAATAAACATTTTTCACATACTCCTCGCCAAACCCCTTGGTGCCGACGTGCTGCACCCCAGGTTTGGAATCACCTTTTTAAGAACCATCATGGCAACAGCTCTTTGAAGATTTTTTTGTTGCACATGTATCACAGAAAATATGTTTTGATTTTGTGTCTTCAGACATTCCCACAGACATTACGTAAACAACACATGACAAAACAAGCATACTAACTACATTGCGATCAAAACGTGTCTAAAGTCCCTTCACTTGTATGTCTCACCTTGATATCTTGTCAGTTGACCGCTCTGCAGAGCTCGATAGCAATGCATGCACCTGTGAGTATTTGTTAGGTGCACATATGCAGTATATAGGCTACACTGTACATGCACGCATGAAAGCCTCCATCCATGGGCGATCCTAGGGGCGATATCCCAAAGGGCGGATCTAGGGGCGGGGCCACAGGGGCCGAGGCCCCTCCTCCAATTTGATTGGCCCCTGAACGGCCCCTGTTCTGACAATCACCTGGCGAGAAAACCAAAAGTGGGGAATTAAATGGTCACTGCAGTTCCACCTCCAAACTGTTGGTGGCAGTGCGCCGATTGCGTCAATACAACTGAACAGTTTTCCTTGAAAAAATCTAGTGCCTCCTTAAAAAGCTAATTGTACGTGCCTCCTTAAAAAACTCTGTGATGAACGGCCACCACTCCCCTTCCACGCGAAGCAAAGCAAAGAAAGTAGTGAAGGGCATGGCGATTCTTTCGCGCCAGTTCGTTCTCTTCGTTCAGTTCTGCTGAGGAATTCGTTCGTTCACAGTTCGTTCAGTCGTTCATTTTGATTACGTCACGCCACAATGCAGGAGAGCAAGGGGTGAATGACGAGCGAACTAGTTCAGTGAACGAGAGGAGGAGGGGGGCATTCATACTTTGCCTGTGTGCTTCTCATGTCCAAACATATCAACTTCTCATTTTGCCTAGTTATATTATTTATTTAACAGCAGCACACATTTAAAAAAGCCCAATTACAAGCTATTTTTAACCAAAAAGTATGCCTTCTCTGCCACGTTAAGTTGTTTATTCGTGGTCATGGAGACTGTTGCTATGCGCCCAGGCTGGTCTCTCGTTCGGGGGCTCAATACAGTTCGTTCTCGCTGTGCTGTGTAGATCTAAGGTGCTCCTCGTGTCTAAACATATCACCTGAAACCTATTTTGCAGATTAATTTTATGTATTGAACAGTATCACCCATTAAAAAAAGAATAAAATATCATTTACAAGTGGCATTTCCAACTAGAAGTATGCCTTTGTCTCTGCCACGTTAAGTTGTGTATTCGTGGTCATGGAAACCATTGGCTGCAGTTCACTGGCTCCTCGTTCAGGAACGAGAGCTCAGCTCGTTCAGAGCTGTGAACTGTGGACTATGTGAACTGCTGAGCTCTTCTAAATTATGAACTAAATACCCGGTATGTGTAAAAACTCTGGTAATATTAAGATATCACATTAAGAGATAAAGTGGTGCCCCTTTGCACAGATTAAAATGCTCATTGGACGACCACTTCTGCTACTGTCTGACTGACTAGTGACAGACCGGTGATTCACCAACGAACGAAGTGAACGAGAGGCGGGGAACTAGTTCGCTTAGTTCACTTCAAAGACTCGTTCAAAACGAACGGTTCGTTCGTGAACGACACATTACTAAAAGAAAGTGGATCGATCAAAGAGGAGTAACAATTCTGTCAACCTAATGCCAGCCAGCAACGAGATGGAAGTTTAACAAGCTGACTTTGTTATTTGGTGAGTCAAATCTTCTTGTTTGTTGTAAAGTTTAGGTTTAGATACTGCACCCATACTTTCTAATCATTGTCTGTTTCCAATCGACCTGTTGAAAGCAGTTTGCAAATGTGGAAGGTGGAAAGTGATGATAAAAACGGTCCATTTAAGTTCTAGAGAGATCCCAAATTAAAGGTGTGAATTATGCTAATCAACCATCAACCACCATTTAGCCTTGGGTCATTCAGCCTTTTGTATAGCTTCGTTTGTGTTAAGTTATAGACTACCTTGTATTTCACGTGTAAACATTCTTAGCCACTATATATTTTAACACACTTTCCTATACGTGGGCTAGGCCTACCTGTGTTTAGTCCTTTATGAGAATGATGTTAGAATGTCTAAATTCGCCTGTCTGCTTTAACTTGCCCCAGTCTACCTGACTTAAAACCTGAAAAAGAAAATACCTTAGTAAGCATCTGTAAACTAACTAAGTAATCCACTGCACTTGTTAGGCTAGTGTCATCACAATCACAAGTTGTTATTTTGTTGGTTGGATAGCAATAGCTTTGACCTGTTTGTTCAACAAATTGAGATGACCACAACTAATTCATTGCACTAACTGTGATTGTTTTATTTTTCCATTTGCTCTGTAGACCTGTCCCAGTGCAGCAGAGGAGCCAGTGAAGATCAGTTGTGCTGTAGGCTACCACCTGGACCTGATGGTATGTAGGCCTATGCCCAGCCAGTATCCTGTTGAAGTTTGTCAGTTGACAACTATTCATTGCTTAACAATATTAGAGTAGAAGTACAGTATTGATCTAGATTTCCAAAATAAAATTATGGTCTTGCCACATAATAACCATTTCACAGATCCGATATATTGCAATGCACTCATCTGTAGACAGACATGCATGCATAGATTAATTCAGCAATTAAAAATGATTATAAGTGATGATTCTCTTCTCTTGCTGTTGTAACCACACACTGTATGTTCAGTTCAATACTTTAATTTAAAGGGAAAAAAATCTTTGCATAAACTTAATGTTTAATATGTTAACATATTTCTTCCATTTGCTTCTCTGCAGACATTTTGAAGTCCAGAGCATCCTGCCATTCTGTATGCACGTAAGATCCTGACAAGAAATTGTGCAACTTATGCAAGAGTTTAAAAAACAACCGGCCTTAGTCACTGATTTTACACTATCCACAATCACAAGATATAAGCGATGAGTCTTATAATGTACATAATATGCATATTTTGCCACATCCTGAATTTGTGTGCAAACGCAAGAGTGTTTTCCAGTCATAACAGCATTTCTGCCATAGCCATGACCGACTAAGTTGTTATGATACTCCAGCCCATGCTTTTAAAGCATTTTATGATCAAACTACTTAGACCTGTGGCAAGTCCTGGAGGTCTTTTGTTTCAGCCACAATAATACTGCTATCTGCTCCTATCTTATATGTTGTTGACTATGTTTGATGTGTCATTCATGCACATACATTGAATAAAACAATAAGTATTGCAAATGTTACTGATTCATAATGTTTTATTTAAGTTTGAAAAGGAATACTGAATTATTCATTTGTGTATTTGGATAGTAGCGTAGAAGTACGTAGATGGTCTTTACTCTCAGCATACTGTAGAAAAGTAAGTTTGAAAAATGAGCAATATGTAGGTATGATGTGTTAGAGTATGCAATACACTAAACAAAACCAACAAGGCTGGTAGCCTATTAACAATGAGGCTATGATGGGTAATTTGATTTATTAAGACTATGATGTTTTCTTGCCACTTGCTGGATAATGTGTGTATTGCCTTGTCACGAATTGATGTTTATCTAAGCCGTGTCATCACTGGATATCAGATTTTGGTGACCCTGTTGGCCCCTGAAGGTTACATCTGGCCCCATGGTGGCCCCTGTTCCTAAAAAAAGCTAGAACCGCCACTGGATATCCGAAAGGGGACGGAACCATCACAAATCTCTGCCTCCCGATAACATTGCACAAACATCTTAACATGTACGTACATCGCACAAATATATTATCTTCCACCTTCTATTATAGAGCGAACCTGATGACGCATTGGGCGAAACGCGTTGTTCACTCCGAGAAATAAAGTAAAGAAAAGTAAGCAGTGTGCGGTGTCTCTTGAATTTTGTTCATTGATTCACCTTCTCCTGCCTCACACCTGCACCTGCATTACTGAGGGCTTGTGCACAAGGACTCTCTTGAACTTTGATATTACCTTCCATGTTATTACCACACTATTGCTAAATTAACATGGTATGATTATATCAACAGTTAAAAGTGTTTCTTCGCCTGGAGTGCCAGTCATTATTAGATTGCTCCTGCCTGCATTTGCCCCATTTGCATATCTTGTTGACCTCTCTGTGGTTCATGGTGCTGAGCACGGAGGTGTGTGTGTGTGCCTGCCTGCGTGCGTAAACTCCCTTCACTTGTACGCACGTCTCACCTGGATATCTTGTTGACCTCTCTGTGGTTCATGGTGCTGAGCACGGAGGAGTCCCCGACGCGCTTGCGCACCCAGAGCTGGATGGCGATGCGCGTGTAGAGGAAGAGCATGGCGGCCAGGGGCAGCAGGAAGAGGGCCACCATGATGAAGGTGGTGTACACCTGCCGGTGCTTCAGCGAGCGCCAGTGCTCCTGGCAGCACACGTGGTGCTGGTCGTACACAAAGTCGTACTTCACCTGCAGGAAAAAAGAGATGAAGATGATGTCATTATATTGTATATTATATTGGAATAATTATATTTAGGACAGCGAGTGCCAATGGCACACACAGCCAATGGCCAGTGGCAGCAGACATGGTGCTGGTCGTACACAAAGTCGAACTTCACCTGTAGGAGGGGCAGATGATGAAGAGGTTACATGGGGATGTTAAAATAAGTAATGGTCGTACACAAAGTCGTACTTCACCTGCAGAAAGAACAGATGAGGAATAGGTTGCATGAAGCGATTACTGTACACAATTAATTATATTGGAATAATTATATTTTCAGCCCCAATGGTCCTGGCAGAAAACATGGTGCTGGTCGTAGACAAAGTCGTACTTCACCTGCAGGAAGAAGAGACTGCGCTGGTTGGATCAAATTTGTGGTGGGTGCTTGTTAGGTTTTTAGTGTTTTTCAGTAACAACACAGTCTATCTAGCTCATTAGCTAGATGCCCAGAACCTCATTCTGATCTCTTTTTCACCCGTGACATCAACATCAAAGTCAAAATGAAACTAAAAAAAGTCACGTAAAGTCGTGCGTGTGTGTGGGGGGGGGGATACGTTTTGTTAGCATGTTAGTTGTGTTTGTATCTCAAAAACATAATTTGAAGAATGCGATTTGAAATGACTGGAATGAGGGACAATAAACTGCAGTCGGCTGTGCTGTCCAAGTGATTTTCTCATTCTTGTTCTGTTTATCACTGACAGTGATGAGCTGCAAATTAGTTCTCATGGAAACTGAAGGCAACATAAAACAAAACAAATAATAGAAACTGAGTAAAAAAAATATGTCAACTACCCATTAGCAATGTATTAGATAAAGAAAGATCAAACTATCTGTGACGATGCATCACATCCCTTACATGAGGCATAGCAGTTGTCGCCAGCAGATTTGTTTGCCTCCTTCCAGACAATCTAGAGCCCGCAGATCCCATCTGCACAGCCCTTTCAAACAACTGCTTGAGCGCAAGACTGCACCTTGACTCATTGGATGCCATCATACCAACCAACAGGGTGGTGGGTGTTTTTTCCCAACAAAGACAGAATATGGTATTCTATGCCTACTGTATGTCAACACCACAAGATAAAAAATAAATGAAGGCAGGTACTCAACGTTAGGATCCGAGATTACGTGCTTTAGCATAATTGGTATCAAGTGAGCTGATATCAGGGTTTGAGTTGTAGGGGGATGAAATGAAAATGGTCTAAAATCATCCTCCTCAATGACAATGGTCAAAAATCATCCCCCTCTAAAACAGGCATCCCTTCTTCACATATTGTGTTCAAATTTCACTTTTAACAACTTGTTCAAAAGTTGCTCGGGGGAGGAACCCCCGAACCCCCAATAATCAGAATCCATCTCTGACCATCCACCCTGGTTTGATTTTACAACTCGGCCACTGGCTGATATCACCATGCACATTCTCTTGCCCAACTGAAAAAAGTATACATATAGTATGTATGGACTTTTCCATTCTGTTTATGATGTGTGTGTATTAGAGGATGACATTTTTCAGGAATTCCCGTGGGTCCCGCAGGATGGGAGTCAAAATTTTGAAGATGAACGGGAGCGGGCAGGAGCGGGAATAAAAATGAATGGGAGCGGGCAGGAGCGAGAATAAAAATGAATAAGAGCGGGAATGCTTGCTTATTTTTTCATTAAAAAAGCCTATGAAACGGGAGTGGGATTCATTTTGAGTGGGAGTGGGCAGGATTGGGAGACATTCTTTTCAGGACGGGACGGGATGGGATTTGTTTCTTTTACTCCACTCCGGGACGGGACGGGATGGGACGGGAGTGAAAATCCACTCCCGTGTCATGCTCTAGTGTGTATGCCGTGTGTTAATAAATTTATACATGTATTATTGAAAATATACAATGTGATAAAAGTGTAACCTTTAGTTAGAGTTTTATACTATGTTATTCTCTCTCTGTCTCTTTCTTTCTTTCTCTCTCTCTCTCTCTCTCCCTCTCCTTTGCTCTGAGTTATGTGACATCTCTGGTCCACAAGGAAAACATCTCTGCCTTGGTCGTCCTGTTTGGACTACTCTGTCTGAACTTTGTTTAGGCTGGTAAAAGCTATCCATCACAGACCAGACGCCACTAAGAGCCACGGAACCAGGGGGAGACGAGACCATATATGTCACTATTCTATAGTTTTACATATTCATGATAGGAAAGATGACGTCATGGACTGGGGGGACTGGGACTGTTTTAAATAAGTTTGTTTCTGTATACACTTCAGGACTTGCTGGGTTTTTCCCCACGCAGTAACTCCTCCGGCCGTTAAACAATAAAATCTGCTCGCAGATTTTAAATGCTACCTCTGTTTCCTGTGTGTTCTTTCAGGTAAATTTGATAAGGTAATACAGTGAAATTGTTAAAGTGATAATGTGAAATTATTCACACCGTGTATTCCTGTCTTGTTTTGGGTTGCTCCGGGATGTTGAATGCAGGGTTAAACTATTGTGTCTCTCAATGCATCAGATGTGCTGTGTGCTGTTGTATGGCATAGAATATTTTTTCACAAGCACAAGTAAACATCGTATTGGCCTTGCATATCTAGTAGAAGCCGTGTGAAAGGGGCACTTCATATTACCATGTGCAAACAACAGTCTTTTCACTCAGTGTTCATAGAATAGCATGACTAATACAAAAATAACCCTCCCTTGTCCTTTCCCTCGCATTCAAAAACAAAATTATTTGCCAAAACACTTCCATTGTCTTGTCACGTTTTGTTTTTTTGCGTTCGCCTTATATGACCTGTAGAAAAGCACAGACTTCAGGTCTTTGTGTTCAACCCTTCATTCTGACGAGTTGTATTGTGAAATATGCATCATAATGGAAGAACTCTTTTTAAATGCATAGAACCTCCCCTGCTGTGAAACACTCTTCAGACATGCTTTCATGCTTTGAATAGACAGAAAAAGAGTCTTTAAAGGCCATACAAAATATACAAGGCCAATGTGCGGTATGTGGTGGAAAGTGTTTCTTTCTCTTGCTGATACATTAATGTGGAGTAGCTCATTTTGAGTCCATAGAACCTTTTCTGCTGCAAAGAACTCTTCAGACATGCTTTCGGTGATTAACTGTAAATAGACAGAACAATGGTCTTTCAAGATTTATGTATAGCGTGCAAGGGGAGTATGCAGGCGCCTTTTGCTAATACATTAATGCATGGAAACAGTAAGGCCTTGGCCCTGTTGGTGACAACGAAAATGATGAATTACGGTAGCTTTGCTGCTTTCACAGGCCAGCAGGGAATATTCAATGGAAACAACTTGAGTGGATGTTGCTCTTTTTCTTCACCCTTTTGGGCTGTTATGTAACTTTTCTACAGTCTGTTCTTTATAAGATAATGCATTAGGGGGGAAAAAAATTGTGGTATTTTAATTAGCCTGCGGCTGTACAGTACAGTATATGCCTCTTACTCAAGGAAGAATCCATTTGCATAGTGCACCAACCTGTATATCTTCTATACTGTATCATTGGCATAAGGTGATTTTTCTTGAATTCTAACTTTTGAGACTGTTTCTGTTCCTCTGAATCTGGATGAATTCTCAATAGGCAGATGTATTGCCCAAGCGTTAATTTTCCCTTGTGAACCCTTCAATATTCTGAGATCTATCCATCTTTCTATTGGCAGTTGCATTACTGAGAGCCAGACTCTTGGTGTTCTCCATTTTGTTTCATTTTCTGTTAAAAAAAAACTCCTCTATTCACAGAAAGCGCTATGAACCTCAGCTGGCTCTGCATCGACACAAACACAAAATTCTAGAGCACACTGTATTCAGGGCAGATTTTTTGTGTGTGTGAAGTAGCCAAGTTAATGTGGCCTAATAGTTATGGAGTGACTGGAAGGCGGAGAGAGATTGGAATGTTGCAGGTGTTTTTCTGTTGCATTTATAAGTGGCGGCTTACATAAGATCTGTGCAACCACCATCTACAATGCTAAAAGAACTCCATTCATTCTCATCCTCCTCTAGTGTCCTAAGTGGGCGTTCACCTGATGTCCCATGGATCCTGGAAAAGCACGTCTTGAATCGTCTCTACCTTATCCACCGTCTCTGGCCTAACCTCACTTTGCTTCATTGACTGTATTTGTTATCCGTTTACGTATCAACACAACATCACCTAAAAGGGATATTTTTTTAGAATGTAAAAAAAGTTTTAAAAAGGCACTTACAAAACCCTGTTCAGGTGTAAACGAGAGGTCAAAATGTATGTGTTTTCAAAAACATCCACATAAATGTAATTAGCTTCTAAGTGAGTACTGTAGTGTCTCTTGTTTATACTGTACCTCAAGCTGCTGGACGAACAGCATAGGGGATCCCACTATCACTGACGTGATCCACACAAGCCCTGCAACACAACAACACAGAAAAGTTCAGGTCAGGCCATTGTAAATATGCAGTCGTCGTCGGTAGGCTGTTAGGGCAGTGGTTGTCAACCAACAAACAACCCCTTGACCTCATCATAAACCTCCCAACGCCACCTTGATCGTATCTTATCTTGATCTTTAAGACTGACAACGTCCCTTATAATATTAAGAAATAAAAAATCCATTTCCACCCCGCCAAATCCCCTACCCCCACCCCCTGTCAGATGTCTCCTTGTCAATGCCCCCGTTGAAAAACACTATGTTAGTGTGATGACACAGGGTATGTTTTTGAGAAATGTTTTTTGGCCAACAATACTGTAAGAAGTTGCTTGGACCGTTTATCACTATAACACTTGGATAAGAGAACTTGGTTAAGCAGCAGACAACATTTTTATGGCATAAAATGTGCGGCCCGGCAGCATTGCTGGAAAAGTTTGCCTGTGTATCATCACCTTCAGGGTGTCAGGCTTGTAGCTCAAGCATTGTTGGTTCAATTCCCGACCCGCCCAGTTGGTTAGGGCAGGAATTATCCAGTGTTCTTCCCCATCTTCCTCCATGACGTTCTGCACTGCTCCATACGAGGTGTCATTTGGGTTACCCCCTTGCACAGGTGAGGCATAACTGCAATTTCATTTTGGGCATTGCGCTCTGTGTGCTGTGGAGCACTGTCTCCTAATGACAAAGTTTCCGAGGCTTTCACTTTTTAACATGCCAACCAACCATGATCGCCTGATTGCTGTCAGGTGTCAGGAAAATGTGATGATCAAAAGCCTTTCCATCCTAACTCTGTACGCCAATCTATCATTGAAACAGCACCAAGCAAGGCATCCAATCCCAATTTGACAATGTGTCTAAATAACTGCAAGCTGCTCTAGATAATAGCGTGAGCTCATGAATAAAATCAATATTTTTAATCCTCTTTTTTTTGTTGGGGCCATCAGAGATTATCACCAGTCTCTGTCTCCGTACCCTAATTCGGCTACAGGCTGCAAGGAAAATTGAACAGCAGATTGATACTGTGACTATATACTGTGTAGCTTACGCCTGGTCTGCATAAGAGTATCATCTCATCAATTAAAAACACACTGTCGTCAATACATCTTTCTAATAATCCTCTATCATTTTCTGTGTTTTTTAATGGACTGGAATAGGCATAAATTTTATTTTATATTCCACTGTCTGTCCATCAACGGAATTAAAGATGATGACGGCTGCACACCCAGCTCCACGTTATAGCTGAAGTGACGTTTCAGCCTCCTAACCTTCTCCAAACTTAGAAATAAAAAAAGATCCCATGTCCCTTTACGTTCACACCAAATAGGGGACACCTGCTCACTTCCAACATGTTATCATCGCTGAGCTTCCTGTCCTGTAATGCTCTGTGTGTGCATATGTAGCCTATGGAGAGATGAACCAGATGTGCAGTTTTAGTATGTACTTTAAGAATGCATAGATGGGGTCGCCGACTGGCCTTTTTTCAATATTTGCTGAATACACTCAACTTCATCATAACAACATTGCTATGACATTACCGAGAGCTTTAAGTAACAGATTACGACATAGCCATTACTATTTTGGTGACAGTAAGGTTATCTCTGCGCAAAGGGTTAATATGCACGATAATATGCACTATTAGTATGCACTTACTGTATGCATGTTTAGTATGGACTTCATCCATCTCTACGGTGACCCTAAAAGTCCATACTAACAGGCATAAATGCAATTTCGTTGTGTGCAGTGGGCAGTGTTCACTTGTGTGCTGTGTCACAATGACAAATGGGAGTTGGAGTTTCCCAATGGGCTTTCACTTTCACTTTCTTTCACTAACAGTGGTGTATACTTTGTTGCCATTTTGTGTTGTGTGCTACTATAATGTACTGTATGTGGCAGCTCTGTGAACGCTCAAGACGAATTTTCTTTGGGACTGTTGATGATGTTGTAGAGTGAATGGTATTCATTATTCAAGAGAGTGAGAAGTTTAGATACTAAAAAGCCAACTCTTCACGTGGGAGTGCTGGTCGTCAAGGAGTGCTACTTCACATTTTTATGCCAAGCAGGTGCACTTCGGCTCAAGGAAAAAGTCACTTCAAACCCTAGGCCTGCTCACCTTCAGTAATGACTGTGGTTAAAGTCTTGCCAAAGATTCCAAAGGCTGTAGTCGCAACGCGTCAGCCTGTCTCATTAAAGGTACACTATGCAGGGAATGGTCAAAAAAGGTACTGCAACTATGCTGCTCATTGAAACTGGGCTGCCTATTGCCAAATTTGATCTTTACATGAAAGTTTACTAAGTAATAAACAAATATTTTCTAGTGTGGTCCAAGTACAGTCATTTTTGCAGCTAAAAATGGCTATTTTTGGAAATTCTAAATGGCGGACCATGGGGAAGATCCCCCTTTTCATGTATGAAAAGTGCAATTTTTACAGTCATAATGTCAGAATGAATAATTTGATGCTGGTGTTAAGTATTCATGAAAGGGTAACATTCGTGAATGGGCAGCATGAATTCTGGAAATAAACAACTAAAAATCTCACACAGTGTCCCTTTAAAGGCTTTTTAACTTTATACCAGCAGTGTGCCTTTGGAATCTTTGGCAAGACTTTAACCACAGTCATTACTGAAGTTGAGTTCGGCCATATCTATAGAGTGAGAAGTTTGTTCAGAGATCTTTTATCTGCCACTGAAGAGCTGCTCTCCCAGTGTGCTGCCTATTCTTCAGTTCTGTGCGCAGTACATTGGGAATACCTCTTTGTGGAGGAGAAGATACGATACCAAATGGAACTGAAGTACAGCAGCAGCACTCTTCAGATTTATTGTGTAATTTGTTGCCATTGTTTATTATTTTTTTATTTGTAGTTTATTTGGCAGGGACAATGCAGTGCACATTGTTACAAACATGACATGGCAAAGCCATGACACAACTTGCAGATGTGAATACATGGAAGGTTTATAGCTAGATAGCTAATTTGCAACCTCAGTCCCTGATCAGGCTACCTACTCTAATAATACATATAAATCATCTAAAAGTACAATTGTACAATACAGTATACAAGACAATAATAAGCCAACTTGAAACATGCTCCCTATAATATAAAAGCCTTGTGCATTAAGAAAAAAAACAAGATGATGATGGTGACCTATATATTCTGTGTGTGCATGTGTGTGTGTTAACTATTGTGTGTTATGGTTACATTTTTGGTTTTCCTTCAGCCAGTGTTTCAGTTGTCTGTTAAATGTTTTAAAATCTGTTTGGATTTTTATTACAGTTGGTAAACTGTTCCACATTTGAGTTCCAATAACTGAGAAACTAGACTGACCAAAAGAAGTTTTGCGCACCTCTGCAATGCAGTTACCATTCACTGCTCCTCTGGTGGCCGCTCTTCTTGAGCTTATTTTTGTTACAAATGGACACAGTACAACAGGAGCAATATTGTTTGCACATTTAAAAATGAGTTTAAGAAAAGAGAACTTCATAAAATTCTCAAAGCTTAAGAGGTTATATTTCTTTACTATGAGGCAGTGGTGCCACGTTATTGGTTTCTGGTCCAGTATCTTTAATGCCTGTTTATATAATGATAAAATAGGTTTGATTGATGTCTGGGAGGCTTGGCTCCATACAGTAATACAGTAAGATAGGTGGGACAGTATCATGGCATGAAAGAACAGTAAGGCTGCCTTGACAGGTATGTGATGCCTTATCATTCTAAAACAGTTCAGGTTTGTTCGAAGTGTTGTGGTAAGTTTCTTAATGTGTTTATTAAACTTAAGCTGAGAGTCTAAGATTATTCCTGAAATTTTTAATTCTTCAACTTCGTCTTTTGTGTCCTGGTCAATTTTGATAGAGCAGGAGGCTTTACCTCTTATGGAAAAACACATAGACACTGTCTTTTTGATGTTCAGAGTGAGATGGTTGTCCTTAAGCCAACGGGATACATCTTCCATCTCCTTAGTCAAAATGTCTGCTGCTGCGCTTGGTGTTTTGGCTGATGCATAAATTACAGTATCGTCAGCATACATTGTGTGTTGTCAGAGGCGATTCTAGTGTCAGTGGGGGCCCCAAGCAAAAACCCAAAGGTATGAACATTTGAAACAAATCACAGCTATTATAGTTTCAAGTTGAGCTGTTTGTTTTCAACATCTAATGGCTTGGGGGGCCCAAGCAGCTGCCTGCCTAGCCTGGTGACAAGATGTGCCTCTGTGTGTTGTGTGTTACTGTATGTGTCAGCTCAGTGAACGTCCAAGACAAATTTCCTTCGGGACCAAAACAAGAATCTTAAATCTTGCCCACCTTATCGCCAGCACTCAGGGTCTCAGGGTAGGTTGGTAGTGAAGAATATGAAATGGCAGATTGTTTTCGTGAACACTGTAGGATACACTGACTGTGCAATTTGTCTTTGCGACTTGACAAGATAACACAGAGAGAAGGGGGAAGCCAGCGAATACTGATAAGGCAGAGCAGTGAATGTCAATTGATAGGCTCCTGGGGGCTGCACTGTCTCCTCAACTATGTTGTGTATGGGAGGTTTTTCTTTGTGGTTTGTGGGCAAATAAACATAGAAAAATCTGAAGAATGCTGTCCTTCGCTCTCTTCATTGTTCCATGTTGTTAGTGGGATTCATAGGATGTTTTGAAAAGTGGAGGATACACACTCACAGTATCGCCTAATGATGGGCCTACCCAGTCAAAAACTCTGAGTATCATTAGTTGATACTGTGAGCGTGTCTCCTCCACTTATCAAAAGACTCTGTGAGATGGGGAGTGTACTGCTGTGCCTATCCAACTTTAGGGTCTTTTGAGGGTGTGTTGGCTCTTCATCTGTAGTGTGAGCAGCACATGGGGGACTTTTCTGAGGGTGTGCGAAGATACTGAAGCACAGAGGGGGGTAAATCCAACCTATGAAGATAAGGCAGCTGATGGATGTGCAGTACATTTTTGTAGGCTACTATAGCGCAAAGACAAAGACATCTTCTCTGCATAGTGTTCACTCTATACATAGCCAACTTTATCAATTTCTCTCTATATAGAGCAACATGGGGATAAAACCCGCTCCTTTCCTACTATTTAACTATCTATGGTGAATTTATGTTAGTGGGGGAAGCAATACTAAAGCACGGGGGGGGCAACGTATGTTGATGGATGTGCAGGAGCCTCTTTGGGTGCTCTTTCTGATGCTGGCACCCCCAGAGATTTATTTACAAAAAAATGGCATATTACACATGAAAACTACAGTACACGACATTAAAATTATATCAGGGCCGGAGAAGCAGCCTTAAACTGGCCCATGGGCAGTAGGTTCCCCATCCATGGTGCACTGGTTTGCCATGCCTACCAAGCATTTTGTAGGCTCTTTTGAGGGTGTACTGCCTCCTCATCTTCAGCGGGTAGACGATCCCCTGGTACCTCTCAAGGGCGATGCAGGTCATCGTGAGGATGCCTGTTACAATGGCTGTAGTCTGGACGAAGGGAACTGTCTTGCACACCAAAACACCTGGAGAGAGAGAGAGAGAGAGAGAGAGAGAGAGACAGAGGCAGAGATAGAGATAGAGATAGAGACAGAGACCGAGAGAAATGGAGATATATACCACGACGGAAATTAGGGAAAATAGAGTGGGGGAATTGTGTGTGTGTGTGTGTGTGTGTGTGTGTGTGTGTGTGTGAGTGAGTGAGTGAGTGAGTGAGTGAGTGAGTGAGTGAGTGAGTGAGTGAGTGAGTGTGAGAGAGAGAGAGAGAGAGAGAGAGAGAGAGAGAGAGAGAGAGAGAGAGAGAGAGAGAGAGAGAGACTAATATTTCACATGGGGGGTGACAGTTTACAACCATTTTTGTTCTCCATTAAATGTAACACAATGAGTCAGTATGATGCTTTCGTACAAATATAGGGCTTTCCCAACTATGTCCAATTCAATGTCGACACACGTTTTTTCGACCCTCATGCAGCTGTTTCTGCCTGCACATTCGGTCCAGGAAAAGGTTGGTTCAGCCCATTGTGTGTTGATTCAACCCAGTGGTTTCAGCACATCTCAATATGCCTTTTTGTTTTTCTTGCTTTTTGTTACCTTGCTTTTGTTACACTATTTTTTGTTTTTGTTGTCTTTCTTACAGGTTCATCTCCCTTGGTTGACAGTAGAGAACGACGCTGGACACGACTGTAGCAAACAAGACATTGACATTCATGTTCTCTGTCAACACTGCAATTGCTGTCCTGTTTTTGTTTTGTACGTTTGTTTGTTTTTCTTCCAGGTGGTCCTCCCTTAGTTGTCAGTAGTGAGAAGACTACGCTGGGCTTTTACTCTTTTATTTACAGAAGACCAATAATAACACATTACACCACATGCAAAAACATGTCTCTTTCCACTTTATTACTTGATCATCTGAGGCATCACTTCTTACACTGTGCAGGAAATGGTCAAAAAAGGTACTGCAACTATGCTGCTGATTGAAACTGGGCTGCCTATTGCCAAATTGGATCCTTTCATGAAAGTTTACTGAGTAATAAATTAATATTCTCTAGTATGGCCCAAGTACAGTCATTTGTACATGTATGGAAAGTGCATTTTTCCAGTCATAATGAATAGCCTACTTAGAATTTGATAGAGGTGTTAAGTATTCATGAAAAAGGTAACATTAATGAATGGGTAGCATGAATTCTGGAAATAAACAACTAAAAATCTCACACAGTGCCCCTTTAAGTAAAATATAGTACGAAAGGTGGATAGGTTTACTGAGGTATGCTGCTATATCAATTTACTATAGCCCAGGGGTTGCCAGCCTTTTCCAACTTGGGGGCCACTTGAAATTTTCGCAAATGTTTAGGGCCCACCCAATAAACAATACAACTCAAACAGTCAACAGCAACACACACAAAGATTATTTTGATGTTTAGAAAACAATTTCAAGGCCCACTTGGCATACCTTCAGGGCCTACTAGTGGGCCCCAGCCCACGGTTTGAGAGTCACTGCCATAGCCTACCGCTCAAACCTGGGGTGCGTTTCTCAACAGCGTTGTTGCTTACCAAGTTAGCTACTTGGATTGGTTGCAAAATTAATTAACTATTAAATTGAAAATAATGCACAAAGACTATTATATCAAATACAGGCACGGTGTCCGATTTTTTTTAAATGAGAAATCTTGAACATGATGTAGGCTGTTCATTTTTGGGATGTAGACAGTTCATTTTGGCACAATCATTTTTTTTGACAAATACTATCATGTGGTTTAATGATTTATTTCATTACTCAACATTCCAATTTAATTGTACTACATTACCCTTAGGTTACTTCGGGGTAGGTTAAACTTTCATAGTACAGGCCTCAGATGTCGAATGGCCTTGATTCCATGCCATATCACCCCATCATCAACTCCAATATCATCAAAGCAAAACAACATCAGATTAATTAAAAAAAACACCCTTTATTTACTGCAAACAAGGAAAAGATGCAAGTGCAAGTACTACAGTAACGCAGTTAATGAAATAGTCTAAACAGTGAACAGTGCAGGAGTAAAAGTCAAAAAGTGATTGTATTCAAACACGTCTAGGCGTGTTACAGTAGGGCTCAAAACCATGACACACGGGACAGATCCAAGCATTGAAATAAAAGTTCAAAAAAGGTCCTTATTTACAACATGACACACAGTTTTAACAACTCAAATGTTAACGTAAAAATAAAAAATAAAATGATTTTTGTCTGTTCGTACACAGTATTATTTCTTGTCCACTTGCCGAATGTCCTCTCGGATGACCCAAGTGGCTACAGCCACACAAAAGTCTGCTGGAAAAAGTCAATTAGCGAAGTTAGTCCACTTGCTGAAAATCTTCTCTTGCACGCTTGCTTGCTGGCTTCTGTTTGTTCTCCCTGCTTGGTCGGTTTCGCTTGCTTGGCGGGTTTTGTCTCAGGTTCTGCCGATGCCGATTTGCTAACCTTGCCAAGGCTCCCGGCTTTGAGAGTGCTGGGCAAGGTGCATTACTGACTTCCTTGAGCAACACCTCTTGAACGATGGCTGCTGCCGACTTAGACAAGTCGCTCGCTGCCTCTCTCTTCACGCGGGCAGCAACTTTGGCTGCTGTGGCAGCACCAACGTTGGGTGCGTGGTTGTGCTGGTGCCGGCCTGCTTCAAACACACCATCACGCTGTACCACTGTGGCTCTGCATTCTGTGCCTACCCGACGGGCAGTACATCTCCAGGTTACGCCGTTGGGTGCACGACGGACAACACCAAAGCAGTAGCCCAGGTTGTTTATTAGCTGTGGGCGTCCTCTCTTGCTCCCAGCCTCGACAACTTCATAAGACGATGCCACTGGCTGGTCATCCAACACCATCTTTTCCACTGGCTGGACTTCATGGGACTCCTCCGTGGACTCTTTGTTCATTGTCTGAGAAACAGTGGACAAGGGGGGAACTGGTGAGGATGTGGATACAGAGTGTCTGCGTTCCATGTCCCCGCTCACTCGGATGACCCCCCTGGACAATGATGGTCTCATCTTCTTCCGAATTCGATAGGCTGCCCTTGCCAATGCTCCCGGCTTTAAGAGTGCTGGGCAAGGTGCATCACTGACTTCCTTGAGCAACACCTCTTTAACGATGGCTGCTGCCGACTTAGACAAGTCACTCGCCGCCTCTCTCCTCACACAGGCGAAGAGTTTGGCTGCTGTGGCAGCGCCGACGTTGGGTCTATGGTTGTGCTGGTGCCGGCCTGCTTCAAATACACCATCACGCTCCACCACTGTGGCTCTGCATCCTGTGCCTACCCGACGGGCAGTACATCTCCAGGTGACGCCATTGGATGCACGATGGACAACTCTAAAGCAGTAGCCCACGTTGTCTATCAGCTGTGGGCGCCCTCTCTTCGTCCCAGCCTCAACAACTTCGTAAGACGATGCCACTGGCTGGTCACCCAACACCGTCTCTTCCACTGGTTGCTCTTCTAGGGACTCCCCCATGGCTGTGTTCTTCCCTGTCTGGGATGCAGGGGCCAAGGGCAGGCTTTCGTTGTCCCTACTCACTTGGACATTCTTCTGGGAGAATGATGGTCTCATGTTCTGCCGATGGCGATTTGCTAACCTTGCCAAGGTTTCCGGCTTTGGGAGTGCCGGACAAGGCATGTCACCAACTTCCTCGAGTAACACCTCTTGAACAATGGCTGCTGCCGGCTTAGACAAGTCACTTGCTGCCTCTCTCTTCACACGTTTTGCAATTTTGGCTGCTGTGGCAGCGCCAACGTTGGGTGTGTGGTTGTGCTGGTGCCGGCCTGCTTCAAATACACCATGACACTGTACCACTGTGGCTCTGCATCCTGTGCCTACCCGACGGGCAGTACATCTCCATGTGACGCCATTGGATGCACGATAGACAACTCTAAAGCAGTAGCCCAGGTTGTCTATCAGCTGTGGGCGCCCTCTCTTCGTCCCAGCCTCGACAACTTCGTAAGATGATGCCACTGGCTGGTTGTCCAACACAATCTCTTCCACTGGTTGGGACTCCTCCATGGATGCCTTGTTCCCCGTTAGTGATGCAGGGGCCAAGGGAGCAACTGGCGGTGGTACGGATGCGGGGTGTCGCCGTTTGTTGACCCTGAGCACTCTGACATTCCCTCTGGAAAAGGATGGTCTAATCTTCTTCCGATGGCGATTGGCTGCCCTTGTCAATGCTCCCGGCTTTGAGAGTGCTGGGCAAGTTGCATCACTGAGTTCCTCGAGCAACACCTCTTGAACGATGAGAGCTGCCGACTTAGAGAAGTCACTCGCCGCCTCTCTCTTCACGCGGATTGCAATTTTGGCTGCTGTGGCAGCACCAACGTTGGGTGTGTGGTTGTGCTGGTGCCGGCCTGCTTCAAACACACCATCACGCTGTACCACTGTGGCTCTGCATCCTGTGCCTACCGGACGGGTGGTGCATCTCCAGGTTACGGCATCGGGTACACCACGAACAACACCATAACAGTAGCCCAGGTTGTCTATCAACTGCGGACGTCCTCTCTTTGTCCCAGCCTCGACAACTTCATAAGATGATGCCACTGGCTGGTTGTCCGACACCATCTCTTCCACTGGTTGGGACTCCTCCATGGATGCGTTGTTCCCCGTTTGGGATTCAGGGGCCAAGGGGGCAACTGGCGGTGGTACGGATGCAGGGTGTCGCCGTTTGTTGACCCTGAGCACTCTGACATTCCCTCTGGAAAAGGATGGTCTGATCTTCTTCCGATGGCGATTGGCTGCCCTCGCCAAGGCTACTGTATTTGAGAGTGCAGTGCAAGTTGCATCCCTGAGTTCCTCGAGCAACACCTCTTGAACGATGAGAGCTGCCGACTTAGAGAAGTCACTCGCCGCCTCTCTCTTCACGCGGGCTGCAACTTTGGCTGCTGTGGCAGCGCCGACATTGGGTCGATGGTTGTGCTGGTGCCGGCCTGCTTCAAATACACCATCACGCTGTACCACTGTGGCTCTGCATGGTGTGCCTACCGGACGGGCAGTACATCTCCAGGTTATGGCATTGAGTACACCACGAACAACACCATAACAGTAGCCCAGGTTGTCTATCAACTGCGGACGTCCTCTCTTTGTCCCAGCCTCAACAACTTCGTAAGATGATGCCACTGACTGATTGTCCAACACCTTCCCTTCCTCTGGTTGGGACTCCTCCGTGGACGCGTTGTTCCCTGTCTGGGATGTAGGGGCCAAGGAGGCAACTGGCGGTGGTGTGGATGCATTCAATTCAGGTCCACTCGATGTCCGCATCTCCTCTGCACAGCCGGTTGGAGAGGTCTTGCGATATACCTTAAACATACAGAAAATAAAAAAGTGCATACAGGTTCAAACTATATGAAAGCAAACACAGTTATGGTTTCTGGGTTTGTATTTCTGATGGCGGACTCAAATTAATGAATGCAGTGTTGGTTATTACAATAGACCACACTTTGCTTTGATTTTAAGCAAACAATTCAGGTCATATCAAGTTTTCATTTCTAATAGCCAACATTTTCTTCACAAGCATTTAGCCAGTTGGTAGAAGTTGATTTAAAGGCCTGATCCCACCACAGAGGCATAGAGACGAGAAGGAAACGCTTACCGGTATTGCATGTTCTGCAGGGTGTCGTTTCTTCACCCTGCTCACTCTAACATTGCCCTGAGAGGATGGTGGTCTCAGGTTCTGACGATGGCGATTGGCTGCCCTAGCCAATGCTCCCGGCTTTGAGAGTGCTGGGCAAGTTGCATCACTGAGTTCCTCGAGTAACACCTCTTGAACGATGGCTGCTGCCGACTTAGACAAGTCACTCGCTGCCTCTCTCTTCACGCGGGCTGCAATTTTGGCTGCTGTGGCAGCACCAACGTTGGGTGCGTGGTTGTGCTGGTGCCGTCCTGCTTCAAACACACCATCACGCTGTACCACTGTGGCTCTGCATGCTGTGCCTACCGGACGGGTGGTGCATCTCCAGGTTACGGCATCGGGTACACCACGAACAACACCATAACAGTAGCCCAGGTTGTCTATCAGCTGCGGACGTCCTCTCTTTGTCCCAGCCTCGAAAACTTCATAAGACGATGCCACTGACTGATTGTCCAACACCTTCCTTTCCACTGGTTGGGACTCCTCCATGGACGCGTTGTTCCCTGTCTGGGATGTAGGGGTCAAGGGGGCAACTGACAAGGGTATGGATGCATTTGTTGCAGGTCCACTCGATGCCCGCATTTCCTTTGCACAGCTGGTTGGAGAGGTCTTGCGATATACCTTAAACATACAGAAAAAACAAAGTGCATATATGGTCAAACTATATGAAAGCAAACACAGTTATGGTTTCTGGGTTTGTATTTCTGATGACAGACTCAAATTAATGAATTCAGTTATTACAGACCAAACTTTGCTTTGATTTTAAGCAAACAATTCAGGTCATATCAAGTTTTAATTTCTACTAGCCAAAAATGATTTTTCCTAGTAGTAGTTTCCTAGTATTTAGCCTGTTGGTAGGAGTTGATCCCCCACAGAGGCATAGAGATGAGAAGGAAATGCTTACAGGTATTGCATGTTCTGCAGGGTGTCGCTGTTTCTTGACCCTGCTCACTCGAACGTTCCCCTGAGAAGATGTTGGTCTCAGGTTCTGACGATGGCGATTGGCTGCCCTTGCCAATGCTCCCGGCTTTGAGATTGCTGGGCAAGTTGCATCACTGAGTTCCTGGAGCAACACCTCTTGAACGATGGCTGCTGCCGGCTTAGACAAGTCACTCGCCGCCTCTCTCTTCACGCGGGCAGCAACTTTGGCTGCTGTGGCAGCACCAACGTTGGGTGCGTGGTTGTGCTGGTGCCGGCCTGCTTCAAACACACCATCACGCTGTACCACTGTGGCTCTGCATCCTGTGCCTACCCGACGGGCAGTACATCTCCAGGTTACGGCATTGAGTACACCACGAACAACACCATAACAGTAGCCCAGGTTGTCTATCAACTGTGGACGCCCTCTCTTTGTCCCAGCCTCAACAATTTCGTAAGATGATGCCACTGGCTGATTGTCCAACACCTTCCTTTCCCCTGGTTGGGACTCCTCCATGGACGTGTTGTTCCCTGTCTGGGATGTAGGGGCCAAGGCAGCAACTAGCAAGGGTGTGGATGCATTTGTTGCAGGTCCACTCGATGTCTGCATCTCTTTGACATAGCTGGTTGGAGAGGTCTTGCGATATACCTTAAACATGCAGAAAATAAAAACATACAGGGTCAAACTATGTGAAAGCAAACACAGTTATGGATTCTGGTTTTGTATTTCTGATGGTGGTCTCAAATTAATGAATGCAGTGTTGGTTATTACAATAGACTACTCTATGCTTTGATTTTAAGCAAGCAATTATTACGTTTTCATTTCTACTAGACAGAATTATTTTTCAAAAGCATTTATCCAGTTGGTAGGAGTTGATTCAAAGGCCTGATCCCACCACAGAGACATAGAGATGAGAAGGAAACACTTACCGGTATTGCATGTTCTACAGGGTGACGCCGTTTGTTGACCCTGCTCACTCGAACGTTCCCCTGAGAGGATGGTGGTCTCAGGTTCTGGCGATGGCGATTGGCTGCCCTTGTCAAGGCTCCCGGCTTTAAGAGTGCTGGGCAAGTTGCATCACTGAGTTCCTCGAGTAACACCTCTTGAACGATGGCTGCTGCCGGCTTAGACAAGTCACTCGCTGCCTCTCTCTTCACGCGGGCCGCAACTTTGGCTGCTCTGGCAGCGCTGACATTGGGTGCGTGGTTGTGCTGGTGTTGTCCTGCTTCAAACGTACCATCACGCTCCACCACTTTGGCTCTGCATGGTGCGCCTACTGGACGGGCAGTACATCTCCAGGTTATGGAGTTGGCGAGACGATGGACAATGCTAAAACAGAAGCCCAACTTGTCTATCAACTGTGGACGTCCTCTCTTTGTCCCAGCCTCGACAACTTTGTAAGACGATGCCGCTGGCTGGTTGTCCGACATCATATCTTCCATTGGTTGGGACTCCTCCGTGGACGTGTTGGTCCCTGTTTGGGATGCAGGGTCCAAGGAGGCAACTGGGGGTGGTGCGGATGCAGGGTGTCGCCGTTTGTTGACCCTGCTCACTCTGACATTCCCTCTGGAAAAGGATGGTCTAATCTTCTGGCGATGGCGATTGGCTGCCCTTGCCAAGGCTCCCGGCTTTGAGAGTGCTGAGCAAGTTGCATCACTGAGTTCCTCGAGCAACACCTCTTGAACGATGGCTGCTGCCGACTTAGACAAGTCACTCGCTGCCTCTCTCTTCACGCGGGCTGCAACTTTGACTGCTGTGGCAGCGCCAATGTTGGGTGCGTGGTTGTGCTGGTGCTGTCCTGCTTCAAACGTGCCATCACGCTCCACCACTTTGGCTCTGCATGGTGCGCCTACCGGACGGGCAGTACATCTCCAGGTTATGGAGTTGGCGAGACGATGGACAATGCTAAAACAGAAGCCCAGGTTGTCGATCAACTGCGGACGTCCTCTCTTTGTCCCAGCCTCGACAACTTCGTAAGATGATCCACCTGGATGGTCATCTAGGGGCTCCTCCATGGGTGCTGCCCAGGACGCAGGGGACCAGGGTTCATCCAGCAAGGGTGTGGACGCAGGGTGATGGTCTCCAGAGGATCGATCTGTGGCAGTCATGTCACAGCATTTGTTGCAGGTCCACTTGATGTCCGCATGTCCGTTGTGCAGCTGGTTTGAGAGGTCTTGCGATATACCTTAAATACGCAGAAAATAAAAACAATGCATACAAAGGTCAGACTATGTGAAAGCAAACACAATTATGGTTTCTGGATTTGTATTTCTGATGGCGGTCTCAAATGAATGAATACAGTGTTGGTTATTGCAATTAGACCACACAATGCTTTGATTTTAAGCAAACACTTCAGGTCATAGCCCATCAAGTTTTAATTTCTCCTAGCCAAAATTATTTTTCACAAGCATTAGACAGTTGGTGGGAGTTAATTTAAAGACCTGATGCATAGAGACGAGAAGTAAATGCTTACCGGTATTGCATCTTCTGTGTTGCCATCCTGAGCAATGGTCACATTGAAGGGCATTCCGTCCAGCTCTGTGGACTGTGGAGTCACACACTAAGCATGAAGCCATGATTGAATGAATTGACTGCAAGTCGTGGCTGCTTTTTTACCGAGTGTGCTGTCGCGGGGGGCAGTCCCGTTGCATCTTTCAATAAAAACTGTAAATTGCCCACTTACAAGCAGGTGCGAAGACCCGTCCTTCACGTTCAGGCCTAACCATTTGCATAACAAGTGACACAAAAACTCTGCAATAAGAAGCTACACATAAGTTCGTGTAGGCTGGCTGGCTCTTACAATGTAGCTTCAAACTAGGGGGTTAGAAATAAACAATAAAAATAAAATAAAGCTACACAATGCAAGCGTCCAGTGGCAGGTTCTACCTTGCTCCCCTTGCTCCAGCTCACTTTTAGTCTGGTTAATCAGAAAATAACAATGCAATTGCTGTCATAGATCTGTCAGACAACTATTTCCCACTAGCTTGTGATTGTAGGCCTATAGTGATTAACTTAATCATCAAAGTCAGATAGACATTTTCCTTTTTTATATACAAAAACACACTGCCATTCTATGATAACATCCCCTAATTAAACTGTTCAACATTCCATCCAGCAACAAAGTACATCTGTTGTTAGCAAGAAATTGACTAGCAAGTTCATACTGTAGGCCTACGTGGTCAGAAATTCACCATAAAAGAATTCCAAAATCCTATTTCAATAACTCCGAAGCAATATGCGTAAATTGTTTGCAACTCCATAGCCGTGTAGCAGTCATACTCAAAACAACATTTGTAATGGGCTACAAAACATGCACACATACAAATATTTCAATTACGGATAGCCTACACTGTGCACTATGAAAAAAGGTAGCCTATCACACACGAATAAAGAAAATGCCGCACACTCTGCTCCACGTTTTAAAGAGGCACAAAGGAAAGTTCTTTCCGTAGGCTACTAAAAAATCTCTGGCACTAGGTAGGATGACGTCATTTGCACGGTGCCCGAGGCATGCCTGTGTCAAAATCTACACCGTAGTGCAGTATTTCCCAACCTTTTTTGTCTCATGTACCCCCAAGCCTTTTTGTTGTGCCATGAGTACCCTCTAACTTGTGTTTTACATCACTTTTTTTATTCCAATGTGACTATGCTCCATGCATTTGTAAAAATTACATTTTTCCAAGTACACCCCCTTCAGTGTGCTCGCGTACCCCTAGTGGTACACGTAAACACTGCCGTAGTGAAAAAAAAATTGTTCAAATAAATTCGCGGTGATGCTGTTTTTCATCGTGGAATGCCATCAGTTAGGCTACCTTTAGACAGGGTAAACTCCGTGGTGACTTTTCAATGCCTTCCGAAATGGGCTATTCCAGTGTCTGTGACAGTGCATCTTTGTAGTCTTGTCCAAACTTTTTATACAACATTGCGAACGTGCTGGATGATTTAATTGGCAGGCACACGCGCTTCATTGAGAGATCACGGACTTCAGTGGTGTCGCTGAAACGGCGATGTGCGAGGCTCTTTACGCACAACACCTATGTCCCTTCCATCTTCAGTCAGACTCAAGTCGGACCGAAGTCAAGTAGCTGAGGTTAAACTGACGTAAATACACGCCCGAAACCAAGTAGATGAGATTAAACTGTCGTAAATACACGCCTGGATATCCGGAGGACTCACATCCGGCAGCGACTCACATTGGGTTGGTACATGGACAACTCTTTCTAGCTGAAGCAAGTGCTGTGTTCCTAGTTTAGTCTACCTGACACACGCCATCCCTAACCCCAGACATTTAAATGAAAACTGAAACATGGCATAATGAATGTCATTAGCTACACAAGAGAGTTCTATTCGTCCATTACTGTGTAGCCTAATGGCCTTTATAATTGTATTTGCATGCCGAGTATATGCCACTTGCCATATTAATAGAGCTATGGCCTACTGGTATGCAAAGCAATCAATACCACTTGGCATCTGAATAGAGTTAGAATGGCATGCAGAGTATATGCCACTTGGCTTCCGAATTGAGCTTGTCTGGCATGGAGGGCAATCAATGCCTCATGCCACCTGGACAGAGCTAGCCTGTTGGCATGCAGGACAATGCCACCTGCCATCTGAATATGTAAACATATAAATTAGTTCAATGCTTGGGTCATGTAGCAAATAAGGACCTTGAACTTTGACGGACCACTTGGATATACCTACTATTACTTGTTGTTACTTTAATTCCTACACTGGATACATGTTTAAACTTTCAGGTTACTCAAACACTTTCTACTCTTGCACACCTGTTTGAATACATTTTGAAGATATTAGGGCTTTTATTATTTTTCAGACAGGATAGAGACAGGAAACGAGTTGGGAGAGAGATACAGGGAAGCGAGGCTGAATTTTACTCCTTCACTGCAATGTTTTAGCCTACACTATTCAGCTGTATTGCACTTTCCACCTTTTGATTCTTTGATACCTTGATACCTGCAGTCTGTTTTTTAATTGATCTGATGTTGTTTTCCTTCCATGGGAGTTGATGGGGGGGATAAAATCTGAACATTCATCTGTAGGCCTGAACCATGCCTTATGCCCGTCTGCAGTGCAAAACAGTAGGCCAGTTGCAACAGGAATTAAGTAGAACGAGACGTGTTTTGCATGTGGTGTAATAGGCCTATGGTAGTGAAATCTGTGAATAAAATAATGAACATGAAAGTCAACCTGTTGTTTACACTGTGTCCGGTGTGTTCTCTTTTGTCAATCAAGTGAGGACAACTTGGAAAGCAAAAAAAAAACCCAAGAAAACAAAGCACCATAATAAGGGAATTAAAGTCCATGTGTTGTTCAGTACAGTGGTGGCTATAGTCTCTATAATTTCAAACAAGGGAAGCCTCACGTAAATACAAAGAAAATGAAAACAAGAACAAGAATAACGTTTCAGCTACATGGGGAATAAAATTACGTTTTTGCATGATGTCTCCAAAACCACACTGGGCCGATCGCATGGTGGTACAAAACAATCCCGAATCCAACAATCTTCATTCATTATGTTCAGCCGCCCTGGTGGCCAGCAGTTTTAATCTTCGACTCGTATCCAAACCACTACCCCCCCACCCCCCACCCCCCGAACTGAGTAATGTGCAGTATTTTGCAGCATTGCCTGCGCATTGGTTTGGGAAATCATTAATTGCCCTGATAGGCAGTTCATTGCGCGGCTTCTCCATCGAGGGCAGGTGGGGCCAAGACAAATTGTATGATGAGATCATGTATTAGTGCGATTGTAAACGGGCAGGTGTGTTTTTTGTTTTGGCTAAAACAAAACCATTTGAGCGGTGGGTCACCATATGCTTCGATATTCGAGATGACATTCCAGAAATTGGCTGCGCATCCTACCCCAAACGCATCTCCTACTCCTACTATTTCTCTGAAGTATTGCTCTTTGTGTCCCCATTTTCAGTAGCCTGGGCGAAAAGCCGACAGCCAAAATATTTGGGTGGAGTATAGAGGATGGCGTCGGCAGGCTACCTTTTCAGTACCGTAACAGAACTTTCATGTTACATTAAAATCAGCAGAAACTTCACTACCACAGCGGAATAACCAGACAAAGTTTTCAGTGCGTGAAGTGCGAGAAAAGCACAAAATTGTTCTCACCTCCGAGCCATTCTGACGATATGTTTTGTAACAAAGTGAAGGGGATGCAAAAGAAAGTGATGAGAAGGTCGCTGACCGCCAGAGAGCAAATAAAAATGTTTGTTGCTGTCAGCATCGCGCGTTTCCGAACAACGATGTACACCACCAAACTATTCCCGATCAGCGCCAAGACAAAAATCACAGCGTACATGATGACAAAAGTCGTCTTCGCACCCGAAGGTAACTCGGGGATGTACACCAGAGGCTTGATGTTGTATGTCTTGATAAACTCCTGCCGGGAAAGGTTGTAGTACTTCAGCAGCTCTTCCAGTGCCTCCGGTGTGATAGTGGCCATAACGGTGGATGATGACATTGCTTTCCAAGGATTCAGCCCTTTAAGGCTGCGCTTAAAACTGCAACATCTTTACATTTTGACACAAATGCAAGGGTTGCGTGGACAAACACAGTGTAACTGTCAAAATTAGATGCTGCTCCAGTATCCGTTCTTTCGGTCTGTGACCGTGCAGGTGGCATTGGATATGCTGCTCGTTGCGCTTCGCAGAGCGTGCCAATGACTGCGTCTTCGGCGACTGACCCAGGTTGCTTCCCCCTCCATCCTCTTCATTCGGTAAATGGCTTCAGGTTTTTTAAATAACCCCCTTTGTCACAGCTGCGCCTGTGATTGGTGCAGAGCTGTATTCATGTAAATGCCTGGTTGCTTTTCAATCTATAGCTTCATACACCTGGTGGATTTCTTAACCTTTAAAAAGCGTGTGTGGGATAAACATGCTTGTCGGTTCACTACTTAAGAAAATAGCCTCAAAAGACAAACAGTCCATGTTTGTGAGTTTATTTAATGAATAATTACTTCACTTCTGTCCCAAGGTCCTTCGGGTTGGGGTGTGATTTCACATATAGGCCCAATTAAATGTTAGTGTTTTTTTGTTGTTTTTTTAAAAGTAAGATTTATCTTTACGCAACGGTTGTTCTTATTCTTAGTCATATTGTGTTCAACCAGCTAATATACACAGAAAGTGAACACCAGTTGGGAAAGTAGCCTAATTGGGAGAGTATTATAGGGAAGTGTGCGTTCCCTCCTGCAGGTTTAAGAGATGCAGCCTAGCAACATGGGGAAACACTGCACTTGCTCTCAGATGCTTTGTGCAG
>NC_085873.1:11761325-11763825 GCF_034702125.1 Engraulis encrasicolus
ATGTCAGTTTTGTCTCTGACTCTTTTGGAGTCCTCTTGGAATTCTATTCAGTGAAAGCCCATTGGGAAACCACAACTCCCATTGTCATTGTGACACAGCGCGCCACAGCGCACAAGTGTTCACTGCACACTGCACACAACAACATTGCATTTATGCCTCACCCGTGCAAGGGGGCAGCCTCCAATGGCGCCCCTGGGGAGCAGTGCGGTGGGACGGTACCATGGTACCTCAGTCATGGAGGAGGATGGGGGAGAGCACTGGTTACCGGTAATTACTCACCCCACCAATCTGGCGGGGCGGGACGGGACGGGAGTCGAACCGGCAACCTTTAGGCTACAAGTCTGACACCCTAACCGCTTACCCATGGCTGCCCTGTAGCCACACTAGCTCTGGTCTTGGACGCTATAAAGGTGGTCTTGACTACAGCCATGGTGTATGCCAACTGCAAACATTTCTCTCTCTCTCTCTCTCTCTCCCTTTGTTTCCTTGGGCATGTTAGTCTGCCAGTTTGTTTTATTTGGATGACAAAAGATGTGTTACAAAAAAACGTAGGCCTATTTGCAGTTTGAGCATGTTGAAAGAACACAAAGAAAGAAGGCAGTTAATCATAGAGCACTGTGTTTCATAGAAGCTCTGTGTCTGTCTCTGTCTCTGTCTCTGTCTCTGTCTCTCTCTCTCTATCTCTCTCTCTTTCTCTCTCTCCTTCCCATCCCTCCATCAGCAGCTGCATCCAGACAGAGCGGCGTCATATCACGGTCGCCGTACCCAGTACTCAGCCCAGACGGGTCGCATCGTGCCCCCTCCGACCCGCTCCCTGGGCCGTTTCGGGACCCAGGCCTCCCTGCGTAGGAGAGGCCCCCAATGCCAGGCAACGACCCTGCAGCCCCTTCACGACCAGGAACTCATGGTAAGACCAGGCCAATCACATCCAAGCATGTTATGCTGCCACAAGGGGCCGCCTTTGAGGCACGTCACATTTTCACTACAAGGGCATACCGTAGACGTCAAAAATCGCAGTCTGGTCAAAGGTAGTCAGAAATGAACGAGATGGGATGATACACTGTAGCCTGTCACAACTCAGCAGTAAAAGCTAGGCAATAGCGACTGGCAGGGCTCTAAATTAACACCAGCCAAGCGGCCAAATGCTGGTGAAATTTCTGTTTGGCTGGTAGAAAAGACCAACTTACAAGCCACTATGACCCATTTGTGAGTGTGTGTTAACATCTACATCTAACATTAGCATCTACTAGCCATTTTGGCTAGTGATGAAAAACTTTAATTAAGAGCCCTGGCGACTGGTAATGTGTTCCGACCGGTAATGTCAGAGATTCTTTAAGTATAGAGATATGCCAACATAATAGGTTGCTATGGGCACCTAATGTGACCAGGTTCCGGTCTGCCTAAAGGGGGGTGTCATAATGCTCCTAGCATTGAATAGAACAGTCCTCAGGTCTGCCTAAGTCTGCCTAAAGGGGGATTTCCCCCCCAATAATAGAACCAGGAAACAATGGGCCAATGGAACCTCTCTCTCTCTACTCTCTCTGGCAATGTGTTCCAATAACAGCAACAACAATGTTGTAACCAGTGGCGTGCACAGACATTTTGGGGGACAGGAGCTGAGGGGTGTGTCCCTTTTGTCCCTTTTGTCTTGGGCACCAAAATACCTTGAAACTGCCCTGGGTAAGACTCAGATAATATCTCTACATTCTTTGCGTAGGCAGACTGCCATCATGAAAAATTGTGTTACCAACACGCTGGTGCACTCCGCGAGGGCAACGACACTCAAAAGCATTTTTTTTACATGACCAGCTTAGCACGATGTAAGTAGTAGCTGTGCCCTGACCTGGCCGGAATTGAACCCCGGTGGACAGTGTAGTAACACAGTGCCCTGCCATTTAAGCCACAGCAGGGCCTTTTACATTCTGTCTTGGTCGATATCTGACTTCTAGGACAATAAGAATGAAAAGTCTGAATGTGACTCTAACTTTGGAATTTATTTCCCAACCCCAATATTTATCTTTTCAGGGGACGTTGACAAGGTGGTAGGAGGGCACCTTAGCAATAAAGTGCTGGGGAAAACTCTTTTATTGAGCTCCTGATCCTGCATTAGATAGGAAAAGAGCTGTATCTAGGGGAAAGTTGAACTTAGGAAATAGGTCTTACATGATTATTGTCCTTCTGGATCGGTGTTTTTATAAAACCTGAAACGATCAGCATATTTAGTAGGAAAGGATCCTTACATAATGAAAAGGAGTAAGCTTTGTGATAGTGGGGAATTAACTGTTCCTGCATGCTACTTCCAGTTGAAAGAATTTTGTAGTGATATTTTTCCATAATCATACCATGATCGTCAAACATATCAGATCAAAGATAATCATACTACGTGGGTGAAATAATTCCCAGCACCTGCATGCATAATGCATACAGTACTGTATCATGTGTAATATAACTGTCTGGCCAGCAATCATATTCTGCATTACCATTTGGATATTATTTCCAC
>NC_085873.1:11768825-11811325 GCF_034702125.1 Engraulis encrasicolus
AAATACGGAATCAGGACCTTGGTTTCACACCATGCTGCACATCATAGCAGGGTACAAAGCATGTGAACACAGAAAAACACGACAGCTCGATTTATAACAAGTTTACATCGAGTTGAAACATTACTTTTTCAGAGAATCATTTAATACTGCTTATCTACATTCATATTCAGGAAAGGACTCGTAGTCACAGCGCATCCATTCAATAAAATAGAATGTTTTACTCGGAGCGCTACTTAACACTGCTTACCTCCAGCGTGGGGCGATCTAGCTGGAGGTACGGAGGGCGCAAGCACCCAAAAGGCACGAACGCGAAAAGCAGTCGTGAAGGCCCATGGTCAACTAAGATGAATGCGGTACAACATGTAAAATAATTCCAAACAAATAACATTGTGAAAACAAAAAGCAGATTTTGTGAGGATTCACTTAATACAAAAAGAGTATATTTTAACTCCGTTACACCCACCCCCACTGAATTCTGGACAAAATCTCACAAGTGGTTCAAAAATACACCTATTACTCATCAGTTGTCACGGGATTACATACAGTAAGACCGACTCAAAAAGTATCCCTCAAGGATGTAGTGGACAGAGCATCCAAACCCTCTGAACCAACCACCGGCTATGGGGTGCCTTACACACCCCACACTTTCCCAGGACTGTCTAAAACGGTAGCCTTTCGTATAAAGACACCTTATAAAACATTAAAAGGACGCTGCACAAGAGCAAACATTTTTAAAAGTTATGCCCGAAGAGCCTGAACTACCGAGCTGCACATTGTCTGAACATTACGGCGCAGATGCCTAGTAACATCCTGTCTAGCCATAGTGTGAAGTAGCCGGTTGACCGGTCGAACAACACGACCCAGCCGTGTGGTGCGGTGTGGTGCAGGATGATCAGTGTGTTCAGTGTCAACTACAGAGACATTAGTCACTACTGACTGAGCAGTGTCATGATCACTAACATTTGAAATGTCATCCCTAACAGTGTTATCAGTGTGGGAGGTGTCAGACTCTTCAGATTGTTCTGAGCGCTCAGAGTTCAGGTGATGGACCCACTCCCTAGTTCTCTGCCCAGATGTAGGCAAGATGTCTGAGTGACTTTCAAGTCCAGAGATGCCTACAAGGCCATGCGGATCATCCATTGCAGAATGTGGCTCAATTGGTTGCGAAGACACTTGATCCTGAGAATGTTCGGATGCAGCATGACCAGACGGTATTGAAGAGACAGAGGTAGAAGAGGACATTGAGAGATCGGACTGAGTGGAATGTTGCATATCCCGCACTGGAAGGAAATTAACTAACATCAGTAGATTACGATGGACAATCCGCTCACGTCCTGTGACAGTGTCTTGTATTTTGTATGTATGAGTTTGTGGGTTCAGCTCAGTCACAGTGTAAATGGTAGACTCCCATCTGTCGGCTACTTTTCGCTTCCCTCTCTCCTTCTTGTTAGCCACAAGGACTATTCTGGCCCTTTTGCTGTCCTGTTATACAGTCTAGTCTGTTTGCCCTGCTCCTTTTTAGCATGCTCCTGAACAATCTGCATGGCCTCCCTAAGGTCCTCAGACAGTTTCGTGACATACTTGCCAAAGCTGGTCACATCAGGGTCAGACAGGATGTTTCCAAACAGCATATCTACTGGAAGACGGGGGACTCTCCCAAACATCAAGTAGAATGGCGCATATCCAGTAGTTTCATGGGCAGTGCAATTGTACATGAACGTGAGGGTTTGTAAGCGTCTTGGCCAGTCCAGTTTTGACTCAGGAGGGAGAGCTCTGATCATGCAGCCCAAGGTTCGATTGAATCGCTCAACACAGCCATTTCCCATTGGGTGGTATGGGGTAGTATGAGATTTACGTACCCCAGATAACTGTAGAAGTTCTGCGATCAATTGGCTTTCAAAGCTTGGGCCTTGGTCGCTGTGGATTCTTTCGGGGAATCCATAGACACAGAAATACTCCTCCCATAGGACTTTGGCTACCTGTTTGGCTGATTGATCTCTACATTTAAAAGCTTGTGCTAGTCTGGTGAAATGGTCAGTAATGACTAAAACATCAACCGACTTGTTGTGTGAATCTTCGGCTGACCAAAAATCAATACAGACTAGCTGTAGGGGCCGGGAGGTGACAATACTCTCAAGGGGAGCTCTTCCTGCAGGCTCAGTTACCTTGCTGACAATGCAACGCTGACAGTGGCGAACATGCGTTCTCACATCTCGGTCCATGTGCAGCCAAAAAAATCTTTGTCTGGCAATGCTCAGAGTTCTGAACTGACCTTGGTGCCCCGCACTCTCATGCACTCCTGTCAAGACGTCGGCCTTCAGAGAGTCAGGAACCACAAATTGATAGCGCTTCGTTTTTGAAATCTGATCACGGGACACTCTGTATAAGATGTCATCACTCAGAACGAACTTCTCCCAGTGTTTCAGCAATCTCAGGACTTGGCTAGATTCATGCGCCCTCTCACGCCTGGAAGGCCTCCGCGATCTCTCCACATAAAAACGAATGCGAGATAATGACTTGTCATTGGACTGAGCATGTCTCAGGTCGTCAGCAGAAAAGGCAGGCAGGCTGGGCAATGTGTCAGGAATGAGCTGAGGGAGGTGACTTACAGACGCTGCTGCACGACTCCTTGCGCCAGAGGCCCATTCAGTGTGTGACTGAATCACAGCAGCGACTTCCTGCTCGGACAAAGACTGTGAAGACAGTTGCAGGGACTGGGCGTTTGTGGATACAAAATGGGCTACTTTCTCTGCCATGGCGGACTGGTCGGTGGACTCCCTGAGAGTCTGCTGGACAGCTGTATCAGACAAAACAGCAGCTTCTGCAATGAGATCCTGAAGAGGTTCACTGACCAGTCGGTAGCCAACAGTTTTGCAAAAAGGGACACGGCTGAGGGCATCAGCAACAGTGTTTCTCGGACCCGGCACATATTTGATGTCGAAATTGTAACTGGCCAGCTTTGACACCCATCTCTGCTCGCAACAGTCCAGTTTGGGCTTTGTCATCATGTGGGTCAGTGGGTTATTATCGGTCCACACGGTAAAGTCATGGCCCTTCAACCAGTGGCTGAACTTTTCACACACTGCCCATTTTAATGCAAGAAATTCTAATCGGTGTGCCGGGTAGTTCTTCTGTGACCGAGTCAAGGACTTGCTAGCGAACGCAATCGGTCTAGCCACTGTGTCACCTTCAAGCACTTGAGACAAAACGGCTCCAAGGCCATCCAATGAGGCGTCAGTAGACAGCAAAAATGGTCGACTAAAGTCTGGGTGGGCCAAAACAACAGAATCCACCAGGGCACTTTTGAGTTTTGCAAATGCATGATCATGGTCAACAGTCCAGTCATCTGACCTCAGCTTGCGGCCCACTGCAGCACCTTTAGGCTTTCTGCCTTTCTTCTGTTTCTGGCCTGCCAACAGAGAGAACAACGGCTTTGCAAGACTTGAGTATCCTGGGATGAAGTGTTGATAAAAATTCAACATGCCCATGAAGGAGCGCACACGTTTTTCTGAAGGTGTCACACCATCTGCATCCATCAAATCAGCCACAGTCATGTTATTTATGCACTCAACTTTGCCTGGGTCAGTTGAAACCCCATGCTCATCAACAATATGGCCTAAAAACTTGACAGATTTTCTCAAAAAGTGGCATTTTCTAGGGGCCAGTTTCAAGTTGTGGGCACGGAGTCTGCTGAACACCAACTCAAGACGCTCCAGTGCAGAGCTTTCATCAGGGGCAAAAACCAAAATGTTGTCCAAATAACATAGCAGACTCAAGTAATTTTGATCGCCAAAAATGGACGTCATCATCCTCATAAAACTCCCTGGGCTGTTACAGAGCCCCTGTGGCAACCTATTGTACTCATAGAGCCCCATAGGTGTAGTGAATGCTGAGTATTTCCTGTCATCCTCATGTAAGGGCATGTTATAAAAACCTGACGTTAAGTCCATTGTGCTGAAGAGAGAATTGCCACCAAGTGCTGCCAAACAATCGGCTTGGTGTGGCAGTGGGTGAGCATCTTTCAGAGTTCTCTTGTTCAGCCACCGGAAGTCAGTGCACACACGCAAATCACCATTTTTTTTCCAGATAAGGACCAAAGGTGAGGCATATTCACTTGTTGACTTTCGAATTAACTCTTTCTCTTCCATTTCACTCAAGACTTGGCGTAATTTCTGGTATTGACTTGGTGGCACACGTCTGAAAGGGAGTCTGAAGGGCTTTTGATCGATCAAGTGAATTCTGTGAACAAAGTCCTTTGCCTTTCCACAGTCAAGGTGATTGCGTGAAAAGATATCCTGGTAGCGAGCAATAAGTTCAGACAACTTGTGTGACAACTCTAGCAACCATGAGACCTTTGGGGGCAGACCGTGCAGATGTAGGTTCTGTCATCGCTGCACTGCCAGGAGACACTCGTACAGGTTTCGGCAGCTTTCCCCACAAGAGGTATTCACGGCCGGGTTCGAGACATGTGGCCGAATTGCAACGCACAGTCCCTATCTTGTCGGGCATCTCACCGTCACCCCATCTATGTAAGCCAGCCAGCATCGAAAGAAAGTGTTCAGTTTCAGTGTCAGAGGATGGCGGGGCAGAAATGGCTGTCCAGTACGCACTACACTTCTTTGACTCACGCAGTAAGTGTTTGATCACATTGGTCCCAATGATTAAGTCATCATGTTGCCCCTCCACGACAATTGTTGGGACTGTCATTTTGCAGTCGTTAATTTCCATGAGGATGTTGAATGCTGATTTAGGGTGCACTCTTCGGCCCCCAACACCAATGAGAGTCACGTCAGTGGGGAATCTGTCTGTTTCACACACTGCCCCTGCAGCAAGCAGGTTATGCATAGCAGCATCACTGACTGTACACGCCATTGAACCACTATCCAGCATCCCCCCCAGAGTCATAATGTCCCCCACTTTCACGGGTACATAGAACAGACTGTCACTGCCCCCTACAGTATGAGTGTTTTGATAAACAATGTTGTTCGACTGGGATTGTGAAAGAGTGTCAAAATCAAAATGAATGTCAAGTGGGTGGGAGGTTTTGTTTTGACCTGTACTGCCCCCCTCTGAATACAGGTCAACTAGTTTCCCGGAGCTGGGCTGAGGTGGGGAGGAGCATTGTTCGGGCAGTGCTGCTTTGAGTGATCAGGGGCTAGACACTTGAAACAGAGATGATCAGACTTGCAGTGAGACAGGGTGGAATGATCTGGGCCCCCACAAACATTACACGGCGGAGAGCTGAAGGGGCTGGAGCGCCTCTGGGTACGCGCAGGACTGCGTGGCTCCACCCTGGCCAACACTCTCTCAAGCATGTTCATCATTCGGCCCAGGACATCACTGTCAGTTTGCTGAGCATTCTGTGGTGGTGAGACAGGCTGTGGGCGCTGGACAGGCTGTGGCAGGCTACGCTGCGGGCGCTGGACATGCTGTGACGGGTGCTGCAGAGGGCGCTGGACATGCTGTGGCGGGTTACGCTGCGGGCGCTGGACATGCTGTTGGACACAAGTGAACCCCGTACACAGGTCAGGGGCAGCGTATGGTGGGCAAGCTGACTGGGGATTCGTCTCGTCAGAATCAGAGTGTGGACAAATGTAAGAGTCACTATCAAGCACAGCAGTCGGGTAAGTCTTCAACTGAGGGACGCTGTAAGACATAGCAGACACTCCTGATTCCCTTTGATACTCATCTATCCTGAGCTGAATGTCCTTAGACGACCACTCACTGACAGGCTTGCATTTAAAAATGGAAGAGAGCTGTGGGTCAGGACAGTGCTTTGCAAACATTTGTGCCACTTCTCCACTTATGTTTTCCATCCTCCTACCAAGGCGACGCAAGCCTTCATCTGCAGTGTCTGCTGCTTTGTTCAGTCTGATCCAGTAATCAACTGGGTTTTCCTTTGGCTTGGGTAGTGTGGTGTAAAAATCTTGTAAAGGGAGGGATGATGAGGACTGGCTGAAGTATCGCATTAGAATATCATATATGATGTCTGGGTTCTGCTTCGCATCCAGTGTGTCATCACTCCTCAGAGCCACTTTGACGACATCTCTCGCCTTTCCCAAAAGCCTTCCTTGTATCTCATCCGCTTTCTCAGCAGTGGTGTAGGGCTGCTTCCTGAGGTTAGCTTTGGTCATGGCTATCCATTCTTGAACTGAGTATTTGTCTGAACTATTACCCCTAAAGGTCACAGGTTCACGTTCAGTTTTGACATGTACTACTACTGGCGTTGTGTTTTGTTGTATAGGGTCTGTAGTGTTTTGTTGTGTAGTGTCTACACTCGTTGGTTTGTCAGCCATGGGTGTGTCAGGTGCATGAGTGCGATCAGTAAATCCAGAAGAATAAAGCTGAGCTACGATGGAGTTACCTATCTGCTCTCCTAATCGGCTCATCATATCCGTCAGGTGTTGTATGGCAATGCTATCACTCATTGGAGTAGAAGTGTGTGCATCGTCCCTCAAGAACTGTTCACTAGGAGACCAGCTCGGGCTCACACTATGCCCTCTGCCCCTACCATCACTAACATATCCTTGGAGACCACCTGCGCTATCACTCCCATACTCACTAGTAAATGTGTTAGCATTCAGACCACCAAAATGAACACCCCTGCCCCTGCCCATAGGAAAGCCTTTAAACTCATTATCATGACTGCTCTGTTTCTCAGCCATGATATTTTCAGTAAAACATGAGAAATAAAATAAAGAAAAAAATAAAAAATACTACAGTAATTCGACCCAAAATGAATAATAGATACAGACTGCAATGTAATTTAAGAATTATTTCAGATTGCAGCACCAAAATCACTGGTAGTAATGACAGAGCAATGCACAGTACTGTAAACCCATGTGTCAATAAACCATATCACGAATGTAGTGCACATGTGTCAATAAACCATATCACGAATGCAGTGCAACAGTACCCCCTTGTGGACATAACACGGAATCACCAGAAGAACACGCAGCACTCTCGGCGATCTGCTTGAGCTGATCCAGGCGATCCAGAATAGTCACGGCACCAATGTAACAGACCCGTCCAAAGACCAGAAGGAGACCAGGGGTTCAGCTGCTCGGTTTATTGTCTGCATTCATGAAAACAAATATATACATGACCAGGGCATCCGTCACTCGACTGCAACTACTCCAGCGTGGGGCGATCTAGCTGGCTACAATTTAGAGTAACAAAATGGCAGACATACAGCGAGCATACTGAAGTTTCATTAAAGTCAAGAGAACAATCATAAGTCTTACACAATTTACAACAACGTACCTGCATTCATGAAAACAAATATATACATGACCAGGGCATCCGTCACTCGACTGCAACTACTGCAATATGATTAAAAGAAGAAATACGGAATCAGGACCTTGGTTTCACACCATGCTGCACATCATAGCAGGGTACAAAGCATGTGAACACAGAAAAACACGACAGCTCGATTTATAACAAGTTTACATCGAGTTGAAACATTACTTTTTCAGAGAATCATTTAATACTGCTTATCTACATTCATATTCAGGAAAGGACTCGTAGTCACAGCGCATCCATTCAATAAAATAGAATGTTTTACTCGGAGCGCTACTTAACACTGCTTACCTCCAGCGTGGGGCGATCTAGCTGGAGGTACGGAGGGCGCAAGCACCCAAAAGGCACGAACGCGAAAAGCAGTCGTGAAGGCCCATGGTCAACTAAGATGAATGCGGTACAACATGTAAAATAATTCCAAACAAATAACATTGTGAAAACAAAAAGCAGATTTTGTGAGGATTCACTAAATACAAAAAGAGTATATTTTAACTCCGTTACATGTGCTGTTATTTTGCATCTGTATGTCAGTAAAACATTCAGTAGAATGTGACTTACATATTTATATACAGGGCCGCTTACAGCTTTCGCTGGGCCCAGGACAAAAGACATCTGAAAGGGCCCCCTACCCATACGATGTAATGGGGATCCAATTCTGTGTCCCTTATCTCCCTGAGCCCCTCTTTGTCCCCCGGTCAGGGTGCCTGTTTATATACGATTGGTGGGGGTATATTGTGTTGTTGATAGGTTATACAACAGGAAACATATGGTGTTTTGTTATGATGGTTGCTTGATTTCATGCATTTGTGTGTGTGTGTGTGTGTGTGTGTGTGTGTGTGTGTGTGTGTGTGTGTGTGTGTGTGTGTGTGTGTGTGTGTGTGTGTGTGTGTGTGTGTTATAGTTTGTACAAGACTGCGCAGTTGGACACAGAACCTCCAGGTAATTGCATGGCTTTTTCCAGACATCCCACGCAGATTGAAGGAAGTAATATTATTCTATGTGTACCTCTTGCATTCCCAAAGGCATGTTTGGTGGCACAATGTTATTCAGTAATTGCATTGCAGATATATTGCCTGAAGAAAGCGTATCCACTTTCAAAGACGGCTTTGAAACACATACTGTAGCACGTAGAATGTCGTTCACTTTAAATTGAGTTAATGGAGCTCGTCTAGCTACTGTAATGCAACGCTGTCAAGTTCAGCAACATGTTTTTTGCCGCAAAGGCGCTAGAGCAGCGTTTCTCAAACTTTTTCAGGCCGAGGACCACTTTGTCCCCCCAAATATGTTCAGGGACCGGCTATCAACTGAATGGACAGTTGATGGGTGTTCATTTGACACGGCTAATTCCAATGCAGATCACTTACTTTTTTATCCACATTCATCACAAGCCTGTCTTATTGTAGTGAAAATGCTATTTTACAAACGAATGTTACAAATATAGCATACTGCTAGCTTGTCATGGTAAAATACAAATCCCCTCGCGGACCACCTGAGCTCTGTCAAGGACCACTAGTGGTCCCCGGACCACACTTTGAGAATCACTGGTCTAGACGTACATAGGCTCATTACTGCAATAGTGAAACAAGAAAAGAATGCAATCAAGTGGCAACACTACCTAAGGCTACATTACATGTTGTCATTGCAATGTTCTCTGCAAGCCCCGAAAGCCCTTGTGCACTGTCGATGTCACATACCAGTGTAATGGACTGACAGATTGATGTAGTAGGAGCCATTTATTTTTTTCCATCTCCATGTGACTACCATGCGACTTTCAGGCTTTTGCCAGTCGACCACAACCATGCACCCTTCTGTAAATTGTAAACACGTGTCTATTGAATTACATTTTATTCTCGCCAAAGATGGATTTCCTCCATCTTTCATCCATCATCAGTATTATAGTGTAATAAGGATAATGATGCGCCTTTCGTACATGAAAAGGTGGATCTTCTCCATGTCTGCCATTTTGAATTTCCAGAAAGATATTTTTTTATAGCTGCAAAGCTTACTGTACTTTGGTCATACTAGTAAATATTGGTTTATTATTACTTAATAAATATTCATGAACATGTCAAATTTGCCAATAGGCAGCAGAGCAACACTCTGGACGGATTGCACCTTTACCATTGATGATGGGTGGGGGAACATCATGGTCAGTCACCGACACCATTGTATGAACATTGAAACTGTGCTGCCTATTGCCAAATTTGATCTTTTCATTTCACACCGAACAAGAAACCATAACATTAAGCATTTACTTTTTGGTCCTTCTCTGAGCTGTGCCTGAACCCTCTGCTTCTGTTTCCAGAGAGGATTGGAGAGGCGGAGGTCCTGCAGATCAGCAGGGCAGAGTCTATTGCTGCAGATCTGCCCCAGTAGAGGAGAGACTCCTACAGTACATGTACAGCAAATCTATCCCACAACTCAGCAGCAGAGGTCCTGCAGACCAGGGGTGCATTTCCCGAAAGCATAGTTGCTAACTCTGTCAGCTACTTTGTTGTTTGGAATGCAATTTCCCATTGACAACCTCTAAAGTTGCTTACTTTCTAACAACTACGCTTTTGAGAAATGCACCCCAGTAGAGGAGAGTGTCTCTACCCCACACCTCAGCAGCAGCAGCAGTAGCGAAAGCTCAGCTACGTTGATGGACAGACTGCAAAGCAAATATTGTAACAGCTACACATGATGTTGCTGAAACAGGGGACTGTTCTTTTTTTAGTTGTTTAAAAAACTTTTTGTTATACTTTAATTTGTTGTTACATTTTTTATATATCACTGTTACATCATCCTACAAAGTGTGTAGTGATTTGTAACATTAGACGCTCATCATGTACTGTAGGTTTAGGGTTAAGTCAATGTTGAGTATTTCCAATGTCTGGGAGTAAGACCTTTTTTCACTTAGTTCACTTAGGGCGGAATTCTCCCAAGTCAAAAAAAGCACGCAACAGCGCCTCCAAGCTTACTCAAGCCAGTGAGTAAGCGGGGCTTACGCGCAATTTCTTCAGTTGCGCACTTTGGGTGGGGCCAGGCCAAAATCAGGGAGTTTCCCATGTTAATCGATCCTAAGCGGATTCTCCCGTCCACTTACGCGGGTTTGCCTTTACGCGCATCAAAGGGCTGTAGTAAGGTCAAGCGCCACTATGAGGTAAAATGTAATATTGCATTTGATGCTCGCTTGACTGGCATTTTCCACATGTTACACGGTAGGCTATGCTTTGTTGATGTTCCTTACCGTCAGCGTAGTCCAAATCGAAATTCATTCACAGTTCCACATAAACACCCTACATTAATTGTGACAAAATATGACCAGCTGCCCAGAGCATGTTCTCATATCGGTGAACTTACAAACAAAAGCAGGCAATTAATTCATCAGTATGAGGATCATCATGTTGTCCCGACGGACGGTAAAACCAAAAACACCTCGTTGCACCATGCACAAGTAAGTTGACAAGGCACGTCAGACTAAAGACCGCTGTTCCAGTCGTCCTTGTTCATTCTTCGGCATGCATGTAGCCTAAGTGTAATATGCTGAGATCCACATATTTCCAATGATATTAATGTCACGTTGCTGTACAGAGAAGTGGAGAAGCACTTTTAAAAGTCAGCAAATACAATGTGTTTGTTACTGTGGGAATTAACTGTGGGAATGATCAGCATTTTAAATCGGTTTTTGATTTCCGGAATTGTCCAGGCAACACGCCAAACTCCATTTTTAACAAAACGTTTCATCATGTTTATTATTTCAATCAACCTGTTGCGCACCATAACGCTCAGCGGAGTTCCCGCCAAAGGTACACATTGCGTTTCCATCTCAATATCTCACCTCCACTACTCGCCTTGTCTTTGTGAAAATGAGCTGAGGTTAGATTTTGAGATGCTTTTGCACGAGGACTTTTGGCACGTGGTTCTAAATTCAAAGTTAAAGTTCAGTTTTGGATCTCAATGGACTGCCGAGGTTTTCACATGGTTGATCTGAAAATCCATGCTCCGTGGTTTCTTTGAAACCACAACTGATGAAGTCGGGGAAGACTCATCCCCCCATTTAGCATATATCACGCCCATGTTGGGCTACGCGCTGTTTTTCGGAGTTAAGCGCGAGGGGTGTGGTAATCTTTCAGAGGGGAGAATGCGCGCAGGATCGAAGCGCGTAAAATGTGCGTGCGTAAAACAGACTTAAGTGGAGACGGGAGAATTCCGCCCTTAGCAGGTAGAGGAAGGAACAAGGAATTGGTGGTGTGACAAATTGTGCGTTAGCTTCAACGCCTCAACCAGTAGCATGGTATTACATTAAGGTGAGTTAGACATGCTCTATGCATCTCCCTTAGAGTAAATGGGTTGATAATGTGAGATTGTTGTAGTGAAATGTACATTTTTCATTCATACCATTAGCTTTCTTCTTCAGCTCTTGTTACAAAAGGGGATCAAATCTGATACACAGCTGTGTGCAAATGTGTATTTAATGCAACAGTTCCACTATGTTTCTACAGATTGGTGGGAAAACATTAATTAAATCATTACCTATCATTTTTAGGTCGTCTTGTCTATGTATTAAACCTTTAAATTGTTGATGTGTCACTTCAACATGTTTGCATTTTTTCTCTCATTTTTAAAAATGAATTTATTTCATTTGTATTGTTTTTGTGGAATGTGCAGGAAGCCAGAAAACATGGAATCATGCAACACTGATAAGATGATGTTACATGGAGTGACCATCACTAGCATTGTGGATGTGTTCTGACTAGAGATGCACCGGATCCAAGATCCGGTTCCGGATCCGGCAGGATAATTGGGTTTTTCACAGGATCCGGATCCGGTAGCCGAGGCTTTTCAGTCAAAATAGTTTGAGCCAACGTGATGAAAAGGGCCCACGTGTGTGAGTAGGCTATGTGTTTCAACCCTTTCGTAGGATCCGGTATCCGGTTCCGGATCCGGCAGGATCTTAAGCAGTGGATCCGGTATCCGGCAGGATCCTAAAAATCAGGATCCGGTGCATCTCTAGTTCTGACTGTCCTGCCAACAAGCCTGGCTCTTTGGTGTAGTAGTCAGAGCCCCCGTTTGGTACCCCAGGTGGTCTGGGTTCGAGTCCTGGCAAGGGAACCCTTCACAAGAGCTGTCAGAGGATGGTAATGGTAATTCCGGGACAAGGTGCAAGTAACCCCAGTGATGGGTGAGTGGGGCACATTTCGATAGGAGAAGCATGATGGCAGTTGCACGAGGTGCACTTGTGCACTTAAGGCACTATGTTTCAGTGCGTAACTAATACGCCATACACACTGAAACATGAACACTGAAGTGCACAAGTGCACCATTTCAGATCCAGCACATGAGTGGGTCAAGCGCACGGGCCTGCTTCCCAAAGGGGAAGGCAGTGTGATGGAGTGACTATCACTAGGGTTGCGAATGTGTTCTGACTGTCATACCAATTAGCCTGGCAGTCAGAGCTCCAGTGTAGGACCCCATAAGGACCGGGTTCGAGTCCTAGCAGGGGAACACTACTACCCTTCGCTGCAATGAGTCCCCCATAGGTCAAGGTTTTACAAACACATAGGGTTCTTTCGATTATCCTAATTTCCATCCTCGACCTGTGTTTGTGGCCTTGTGCTCCGCTGACGCCCTGCCTCCGTGGAGAAAACAATTACGTTTCCCTGCTGTTAGCCTAGCCAGAACACCTTTTGAGGGACTTTTCCCAATTCTATTTCTTGATTGAAAAGAACCTTTGAACTTTCCTCTTGCGCGATATTGAATTACACTTCTGGCATCAATAACATCTTTCAAAGTCATCACAAGGTCATAAGCACAAGGGAGGACAAGAGTTTGGATAATGGAATGGATCCAGATCCCTGACCTGCCTCTCGTCCTCAAGGGGTGGTAAGAGCCACGTTTCTGGGATGAAGTGGCATTCCTCCATTATCCTTAGTTGGTGATTGGATCTGATATGATTGGATCTTGGATATGAGGCAACAGGCATAATTCAGTATACCAAAATATCGCACAGTGTATGCCCGCCTTAAGACCATTTCCTCTCCCCCAATGGTTAGTTACAACCACGTTTCTGGGATGAAGCGTCAATCCCCAGGGTGTAATTGGATATGACCTTCTCTTTAAAGAGAGCCAACAGTCATAATTCAATTCCAATGCATAATGACCACTGAATGATAATGAATGGTTAACATTTGACCTTTAACATTAAACTTTTTTTTCAAATTTACATTTTATATTCTTCAGCTAGAGCTAGAATTTAAAAGACAGATGGCATACACCTTTTATTAGGTTATAGTTTCACATGCTTTATTTGCCTTGCCTTTATATGCCAATGACAGAGAATGGAGGATGAAGAATGGATGGAAGAAAGTGTTTCCAACCATGCTTCTATGATACTGTTTTCCTTTTATTTGCCTTTGTTGATGCATTATTTCACCCTCACCACCTGACAAAGAATGGAGAGTGGTTCTTCTCCTCTCCCAAATGAGTGGTTAGTTACAGTAAAAACAGTTCAAACTGTTGTTGAACAGTGTCGTACTAGAAATATGAAAACACACAAAAACAAATAAACAAATAAATAAAAGCAATAAAACATACCGATATTATTATCATGTGGTAAGAAAACATGCTAGCAGCATTCCAATAGACAAAAATCCAAACACGGCATTGACCAACACATAGTAACAGAAGATGAAGCGTAAAATTATTAAATACATAAAAGTGTCGAAAAGCAATGTGGACAAATAAAAGTCGTTAAAGGCAGTGGCTTAAGGAAGAGAAACAAGCTAAAAACTGAGAGGCAACAGATAATGTGTGTTTTCAGCTTTAGATTTAAAAGTGGTGATAGTGGGAGCGAGTCTGATGTCTGGGAGCAAACCAGTCCAAAGCTGTTGGGCAGCCACTGCAAAGGCTCAGCCACCTTGATGTTTGAGGAGAACAGAGAATTGATCTCCTCTCCCCAAGGGGTGTTTACAGCCACACTTTTGAAATGAGGGGATCAATCCCAATCCAGATCCAATAAAGAGGTCAATGCTCTGTGATCCTCCGAGTGTGATTGGATTTAGGCCTCCTCCTCAAAGAGCCAGCAGGCATATACAATTGCCAAATTGACAATGACAGGGTGAATCAGCACCACAGTTAAATACACATTTGGCTTCAAAACAAGTGCTTATTCTGTCATTACAAATATGGTCTAAAATCAATTTCTTCATGAAGGCCTGGTTAATTCAGTGTGTCTAAAGTATGTGCCCAGTAAGTTTCCCTTTGCAGTAATGTTTTTAGTCGATCTCCCCCTCTAGGGGGCATTTGTATGTGCTCCAAGGCCTCAACTTTAAAGTAAGATTTTTGGTTGTTTATTTCCAGAATTCATGCTGCCCATTCAACAATGTTACCTTTTTCATGAAAACTTACCACCATCATCACATTCTAAGTATTCATTATGACTGGGAAAATTGCACTTTTCATAAATGAAAAGGGGGATCTTCTCCATGGTCCGCCATTTTGAATTTCCAAAAATAGCCATTTTTAGCTGCAAAAATGACTGTACTTGGGGCATTATAGAAAATATTTGTTTATTACTTAGTAGACTTTCATGTAAAGATCAAATTTGGCAATAGGCAGCCCAGTTTCAATGAGCAGCATAGTTGCAGTACCTTTTTTGACCATTTCCTGCACAGTGTCCCTTTAAGTAAGCTGGTATCTTTATTATTGACACTCTGGAAATGTAATGCCATAGGGTAGTCCTCTGTGTTCAGCTACCCTTTCTTTCAGGGGCCTTTTTTTGTTGTACGGACATAAAAGCAATTACACGAGCAACACATTTGGCTTGAACCTCTAAACACAACCCTTTCATCGTCACCACCAAATGACAGAGAATAGAGAAAGGGGAGTGGATCTCTTCTCCCCAAAGGTAGTTTACAACCACATTTCTGAAAGGAAGAAAGGGTCAATCCCCCATAATCGTCAGAGGGTAATTGGATTTTAAGAAGAATTTCAATGATATAGTGCTGCTTAAGCTGCACTTTACTTGTCAGTACATAAAGGTAAAGAATCACCTCTTTTGTCCTAGAAAAACAAAGAAAGAACAATGAAGGTAGGTGAGCGTAATGAGATTTCCTCGAATTTCGAACAATTTCGTCCAAATTCAATAACCCTTATTGTGCATGCAATACCCATCTTGTCAGTAGCTGAAGGTAAGGTGCAGCCTTTCCTTGGCGTAGAAAAAAATGCAAGTGAGACCAGCTGGAGAGGGAGAGAGAAGGGGCGTGTCTGAGAGTGGGCCTTTTTTTCTCATCACACAGGGCACAGTGACATCAGTTTCTTGGATGAAGGGTCAGTAACACACACTAATCTAGAAGGTGATTGGAAGTACTTCATCCTTGGTGAGGCATCAGCAGGCATAGACCACTATATCCCTATCTGTGCAGTCTCACACTAACCACAAATCCATTCATAAAGGTCACCACCTCACAGGGTTTTATTTCCTTCTGTGTCTCAGAAATTATCACGTCATCATCACTTCACTATGTTTTTTATTATTTTTTTTCATTATCTGTCACAAATGTTGTGAATGACTCTATATAGGATTGGCGCTCTATGATTCCTCACACCTTTGTCAACCTTTTTCTGTGTGTGTGTGTGTGTGTGTGTGTGTGTGTGTGTGTGTGTGTGTGTGTGTGTGTGTGTGTGTGGGTGTGTGTGTGTGTGTCTGTGGGTGGGTGTGTCTGTGGGTGTGGGTGTGTGTGTGTGTGTGGCACCGTGCACCACACACATGCATGCACACTTGTGAGATGGTGTGTGTGTATGTGTGTGCGCGCACGTCCATGCGAGCGTCCATGCGTACGTTCCCATGCGAGCGAGCCTGCGTGTGTGTGTGTGTGTGTGTGTGTGTGTGTGTTTGTCCTGAGTCCTCTGAGAAACATCATCTCTAGCTAGAGTAATGGACAGTACCCGAACCCCCACTCCCTGCGCTCTCTCTCTCTCTCTCTCTCTCTCTCTCTCTCGCTCTGTCTCTCTCTCTCTCGCACACACACACACACACACACACACACACACACACACACACACACACACGTGCGCGCACACACACACACACGCGCACGCACGCACGCACGCACGCACACACACACACACACACACACACACACACACACACACACACACACACACACACACACACACACACACACACACACACTGTCTCTCTCTGACTGACAGTAAGTGACTTGGCTGATCCCTCCTAAATTGAATCAGCCATCACAGAGTAGACTACAATAACTGTACCGCATGCAGCGTGGCGGTGTTGTGATGGTCCATCTACCACCTGTCACAGCAAATGTGTTGTTGGCGTACAGTACTTCATAAGGGTGCTGGGCGGAACTCTTTTCAATCAATACTACCCGCCACTCTCCACTTTCGCTAAGCACTACGCAAGCCCAGATTGACAACAGCAGCAGGTTGGAGCAGATTTAAGAAGTGGCAAGAAGATTTGTTGTTGTTATTGTTCTTGATGATAGTTATTTTCTTTCACAGTGCCTCAGTCGTGTCCAATAAATAAATGACAAATAATGATAATGATATGATAATGATAATGATAATACCGGGCCTAACGGTTATGGCACTGGGTTTCTGCGCTGGTGAGCCGGGTTCGATTCCTACCCGGATCATTTGCCAATCCTTCTCTGTCTCTCTCTCTCTCCCTATTTGTTTTCTGTCAAGAATCAAGGCACAAAAGCCCTAGCAATGTCTTTAAGAAATGAAAAACAATCATGGCAGCTGTTCCAGAGATCTGTTGTGGACTGATGCCAACCATGCAGAGTTGGATGTATTCCTCTGGATGTTTACTGTTAAAATAAAGAGTGTTTCCTGCTACAAAATAATATACTGCACACACCTCTGGTCTTCTTACAAGTCCAGCAAGAAAATGTACAAATAGCATAGAGTGACTCTTTAAGAATCTTACACAAGGTTCCCAGAGGAGGCAGAGCCAGCCAGATGTTTGTATCTGTAGGAGTAAGCACACTTCATGTTCAGGTTCACACAACGGCTGTATGATTCTTTCATGGTGGCCCTCTCAAATCTGACTGTGAGTACAGTAGCACAAGGTATACATCCAGGCTGCAAGTGCACTGGATACAATGTCTGTGTACTGTATACGTATTTCAATTCTTTTATTTTATTTTTAAATTATTGTTGGAAGTATATTTTTTTGTTTGTTTGTCCTAGTCTGTTTTGATGTACTAACTATCTTTTGTGGATTTGGACACTTGTTTGGTGAATTAACAGAATTGAATTGAATTGAATTGAATTGAATTGAATATAGGCCCAAAAGTAACATCTGTATCTTTGCAATCACCAATTACCAATTACCTGGCACGCACGCACGCAGGCACGCAGGCACGCAGGCACGCACGCACGCAGGCACGCAGGCACTCTCTCTCTCTCACACACACACACACACACACACACACACACACACACACACACACACACACACACACACACACACACACACACACACATAAAATTGGAAAGATAGAAGGTCAGAATGCATTTCACAACAGTAGTCCTATACTGTGGTGTCAGTGAAAGGTATTCTATTCTATTCGGGTTATATGGTACAGTTATACAATGAATGCTGTCTGTACGGAGGATGGAGACAAAGATTTTCTATGATGATGTACTATGGAGTTTTCAGCCTTAATCATCTAATTATTAACGAATTAAATTATTGCAGAAGAGTAGAGACAATGTTAATCTCATTAAGTTTCATTACATTTTAAATGAACGAGCCCAGTTCATTTCCTGTATTAGCATTTTCTAGCACTTTCAGGAGACCTATAGGACATGTTATCAAGTTTCAAGCAGCCTAATTATGAGGCTATTCTTTCATGACACACTTCACCACTCACAGTGTGTGTGTGTGGTGTGTGTGTGTGTGTGTGTGCGTGCGTGCGTGCGTGCGCGTGCATGCGCACGTGTGCGCGCGTGTGTGTTCATGCATACATGCATGCACGTGTTTGTGTGTGTGTATGTATGTTTGTGCCTGTGTGTCTGTGTGTATGGTTTTAGAACAAAAATAACAATGTTTTTGATGATAATTGATGGGATGTTATGATGGGAATTATTTCCATAGCCGCCATAGTCACTGCTACTGTTCTTATTATTTGTTTCCATCGCTTGATTCTATTACTGTGCTTTGTAAGAATGCCAGGGAATCCCGAGACGTAGATATTGCCAACGAGTCTGCAGCACACACTCTGCTCTAGAATATTTTATTTCATTTCATTACTATTATTATGGCTGACCCTGGAAGGAAGGTGGGATCATCTTCTCATATCTGACAATAACATCTTGGTGTGGTGGTGTATGCTGCAATGGGCGGGTTCATATCTCAAGGCAATTTTACCATCACATGCTTTTTGATATAGAAACGTCCCTTTCATGACCTCTGGTCTGATGGCCTTGTGTTATATTCAATTTATGGACTGTCAATCTCATTTTGTGTATAGACAATTGTGTGTGTGTGTGTGTGTGTGTGTGTGTGTGTGTGTGTGTGTGTGTGTGTGTGTGTGTGTGTGTGTGTGTGTGTGTGTGTGTGTGTGTGTGTGTGTGTGTGTGTGTGTGCGCGTGTGTGTGTGTGTGTGTGTGCGCGTGCGTGCGTGGTTGCGTGTGTGCGCGCGCGCGCTCGTATGCGTGCGTGCTCGTGTGAGCTATTTTGATATACCAACACATGAAATAATGCGTGTGTGAGCTATTTTGATATACCAGCACATGAAATAAGCCTGTTACACTGTGGCTGTGGCAACAGCTAGTCTAATTAAAATGACAAGGCCATCATTTTCATGGCTATTACCAAGAGTCTTAACCTCCTAATGCCTAGTTCACACCAAGAGCGACCTACGCTAACAGAGCGGCGGAAGTAATTATTTCTCTCTGAAGGGTACGCCACCAGCACGAATTCACCAGGGGCGAAGGGAACTGACTGAGCAAACAGAGCAAATTTTAATGATTAAAGTCAAGCTAATCTTATGGTAATGAGCTATGACGCGGTTTGGCGGAAACCAATTGGAATGTGCTGTCAAGCCAGAGCCGTTATGTGATTAGCTAAATCAAACATGTCAATGTTGCGTCCAGAGCGAATACATCGAATTCAAGGCGAAACTTCTTCTCAAGTCAAGTCAAGTTTATTGTCAATTTACATGCACTGGTCATACAAAGAATTTGAAATTGCGTTTCTTGCTCTCCCATGCAGACATAGACTAATCTAGGTAAGGACATAGACAGTATAGACATAGACAGTACTCATACATGGACATAGACAGTATGGACGTAGACATTGCTCATACAGATATTTAAAGTGCAAGACTGGACAACAGAAGACTTGTAGAGAACATACATTAAAAGGAGGTATTTTGTTGTGCTTTTTCTAAAAGTCCTTTATAGCGTTCTGACATAGTAATAGTAGCATTTGAAGAAAATAAATAATTAAAAAAGGTTTATTAAATACACCAGCAGCAGTATGTGTGTGTGTGTGTGTTTGTATGTGTTTTGTGTGTGCGTGTGTGTGTGTGTGTGTGTGTGTGTGTGTGTGTGTGTGTGTGTGTGTGTGTGTGTGTGTGTGTGTGTGTGTGTGTGTGTGTGTGTGTGTGTGTGTGTTTAGTGCAGGTAGAAAGTGCGGTGTGTGTCTGTGTGTGTGTCTGTGTACCTGTGTATGTGTGCGTGTGTGTGTGTGGATGTGTGTGAGTATGAGTTGTGTGTCAGTGTGTGTATGTTTGGGTTTAGTGCAGAAAGTGCAGTGTGCTTGTGTGTGTGTGTGTGTGTGTGTGTGTGTGTGTGTGTGTGTGTGTGTGTGTGTGTGTGTGTGTGTGTGTGTGTGTGTGTGTGTGTGTGTGTGTGTGTGTGTGTGTGTGTATGTGTGTGTGTGTGTGTGCATGTGTATGTTTTGAGTTAATGCAGGTTGAAAGTTCAGTCACAGATGTAGTAGTGCAGGTGGAATGTTCAGTCGCAGATATGGTGGTGGGGATGAGGGGGGGAGCGTTGTCAGTGGCCTGGTTGGCTAGAGGCTGACAGTGAAGGGAGAGTGGGTTGAGTGTTCAGTATCTTGATTGCTTGATGCATCGTGCTGCTTGCAAGCCTGGTGGTACGGGAACGGAGGCGCCTGTACCTCTTTCCAGAGGGCAGGAGGCTGAACAGTTTGTGTGCAGGGTGGCTTGTGTCTTTGATGATCATCAGTGCTTTCCGGGTTCTGCTACCTCCACTACCAGGCAGCGTAGTTCACTCTTGGTCTGAACGAGGCATAATGCTGCATCAAAATTTAATGTCAAATAAACATAGTAGAGTCGCAGCGTTGTTGACATGTAAAACGAGGCATAGAGAACTTTGGTAGCCCACAGTTTGTTTAGAAACAATGGCATTCTTACATTCTGCGCCAGGTTGGCCGATATAGCCAACGCCAGAGCCAGTTTACTAGAGACAGTCTAGTGTGTCCACTCACTACTTTTCTGGGTGGTACTGCACTCTAGGGGCATTGGCTATGTTCTCTATGCCTCCTTTTACGTCAACAACCCGCGACTCTACGGAGTGAAAATTTGAGTAACTTTGCGGCCCGCAAATGGGTGGAAAGTAGAGATTTATAATGATGGCTACTTCTATGCCCTGCTGAACTACAGAAAAGCCCAATGTTAGCATCGGCTCACTAGCACTGGACTTCAGATAGCTGGGGACGTATGGAGGTGAGGTATGTGGCAAAAGTTCGTGCTCAGCATCACGTGTTAACACTACGTAAGCCATTGCAGACCGGATTTCTCCTTTAAGATCCATTAGGAGAAAAGGCAAAAGTTCACAGAAAAGTTCACACGCATGCACGCACACACACACACACACACACACACACACACACACACACACACACACACACACACACACACACACACACACACACACACACACACACACACACACACACACGCTCAATACTTACTTAGTTTTAACTAACTAACTCTTTTTAAGACCCTTCAGGAGAAAAGATAAAAGTTCACAGAGACCATAATTTGTCACACACACACACAAACACACACACAATGGAGCATCAGAGAAAAAGGAAAAGTTTGTTTCTTTAGTAGGCCACAGATACTTAAGTAACAAGCTAATAGAACATGAGAATCAGTGCCCTTTCCGCGAGCTTGAGTGTTGAGTGTGATTAGAACCGCAGAGCCTGAAGACGAATGGTACAGTGATACACCAAACAACTCTGGGGCTTACGTAAGCAGTTCCGCTGACAACTTTGGCCAGGCCCAGGACAAAATTATTTGAAAGCCCCCCCACATAATACATACAGTACAATTCTGGGCCAAACCCTTTTCCCTGGACCCGGGACAACGGACCCCTTTGGTCCCTCCTGTCTGTTTCCCTGGATACGGTGATACGCCAAACACCTCTGGGGCTTAAGATAGATAATGCCCTATATGTGCATCTGAATCCATCAGCCAAATCCATGGCTGCACTGTAACAAATAACTGTTAATTTAGGCCTAGGGCAATTCTGCAACAGCATTCTACTGTTTTTCGAAAAAACAGACAACTACTGTGAAAATACTACTTTGAGTCACATATTGAGCATAAACAGTAAGTACTGCACAATAGCAGCATTCGCCGTTGTGGAAACTAGAGATGCACCGGATCCTGATTTTTAGGATACCGGATCCACTGCTTAAGATCCTGCCGGATACGGAACCGGATACCGGATCCTACGAAAGGGTTGAAACACATAGCCTACTCACACATGTGGGCCCTTTTTTATCACGTTGGCTCAAACTATTTTGACTGAAAAGCCTCGGCTACCGGATCCTGGATCCTGGAACCGGATCCGGATCCTGTGAAAAACCCTATTATCCTGCCGGATCCGGAACCGGATTTTGGACCCTGTACATCTCTAGTGGAAACAACCAAGTTATTTTAGGCAGCACCATTGAAACCCATTCATCCTCCACTTGTCCGTGATCACCATCAAGCTTCAATACCACCTGAAGAACTTAAGTAATTCTCACTGGTTAAAGATTCTCTGATACTATCAAGCATGATGAAACTATTTCTAAAGAAACTACAATACTTAAAAAGTGCTTGATGCAGCAAAGTATGAGTAGCACGTGCATTTTGATAGTGATGAAAGTGTGAATGGCTGAAACATTTTAAGAACTTGTAACACTCTTGCAACAAGCAGCCCCATCTAAACCAATCTGCTAATCAGTGCTTGGCCTCACCTGAGTAGGGCTGTTATGCCATTATTCAATTACGGGCGTCACCTGCCAAGGGCCTGATGACTCTTCAGTTGCTTGCCTGCCTGCTGGCTGGCCTGCATGGCACTTGTTTGCCTACAAACTTGTAACACTTGCAACAAGCAGTCCCATCTAAACCAATCTGCTAATCAGTGCCTGGCCTCACCTGAGTACTAAGGGCTGTTATGCCATTATTCAATTACGACCTTCACCTGCCAAATCCCTGATGACTCTGGTCACATGGTACCCTTGCACCTGTATAAAAATCTGGACTATCAACACTTCAGTTGCTTGCCTGCCTGCTGGCTGGCCTGCATGGCACAGCATAGCACTTGCTTGCCTACAAGCTTGCTTACAGGCTTGCATACTTTCCTCTTTGTGAAAGCTTGCTTTGTGGCACTTGCTGTGTGTAGCATAATTTGTCACATCGCTGCATATAATGTGCCTGCTGCAAGTTAGGCATTGCTTTGAGAGCTAGCTTGCAGTGCTGCTTTTTTGCTGTGCTACTTGGTGCAAATTACGTTTTTACAGACTGACCAATGACATTTTCATCATTGGCTCATCAAGAGCTGATACATTAAAAAGCCCCCCTCACACACTCCCACAGTCATTGTAACATAGCACTGCGTAGGCCTGCACTGAAATTGTATTCATGCCCTTCATATTCAAAGGACCACCGCAAACTAGCATCTCCATATAGCATAGTGGCGGAATGGTATCATGCTTAAGTCACTTCAGTCATGGTGACCGGTGGGGCGGTAACATGGCCAGGGTATGGGTGGGAGGGAAGTTGCCATGGCTATATTCATGAATGGAACTATGACCCAGTAATTGCCTGCTATCTCACAGTACATCTTCAACTTTTTAACTGTAGTGTACCTATACTACTGTATAAATATTGTAGAGCACTTTCAGTTTAACAATACTAATACTGTGAACGTTCTGTAGAGTACTGTTATTTAACAGTTCAATTGCTGCTGAAAAAATGTTATATACTGTGATACATTAAACAGCAATGAGCTGTATTTGATTTTTGGTGTGAAATAACAGTAGAATTACAGGTAAATATAATTGCCAGTAACTGCCGTTATTTTGCAGGGAAATTTTCTTAGAGTGTGGAAGCAGTTGCAGAAGGTCATTGGATTGGGAATGAGGTTATTGAGATGAGGTCAACAGGTTGATACCCTGTGGGGAAGTGGTCAGTAGGACAGATGAGTGGCAGGAGAGAGAGAGAGAGAGAGAGAGAGAGAAAGAGAGAGAGAGAGACAGAGACAGAGACAGAGACAGAGACACAGACACAGACACAGACACAGACAGAGAATAGCTCACTTTCTATATTCTGCACCTGTCTGTGTGTCTAATGCTCAATAGAGTCAAAGCATTGGTAAGCTGACAGAGGAGAAGGACAATTGGATCAGTTGTTCTGCGTCCAGGGAGAGGGTGGGCCCGGACAAAACTGCCAACAGCCCTGAGTAGTAGAGAGATGTGGCAGGGGAGAGAGAAGAAGATAACCCTCTTCTCCATCTCTTGCCCTTTCCTGCATGTCTTTATGCACTTTCCAGCAGATGCAACTTCGCTCCATAGTCCTCCAGGGTGGAATGTACAGTCCAAGAAGGCAAATCAATCCTGGGAAAAGAGTGTGAGCTGACTATATAATGTAGCGCAGGCTACTTATATAACTGGATCATGATGGCATAAGCGATGTGTGTGTGTGTGTGTGTGTGTGTGTGTGTGTGTGTGTGTGTGTGTGTGTGTGTGTGTGTGTGTGTGTGTGTGTGTGTGTGTGTGTGTGTGTGTGCGTGGCGTGTGTATGTGTGACCTCCATAGTCTTAAGCGCCTTGGAATCAGCCAGGGTGCTATCAGTATGTGGCCCTATAGGATTCCACTGGAATGTGTTTCCATGGCAATACATATGCCCAGGACTGGACTGGGGGAGGAATAGGGCCCGGGCACTTTTGACTTAAAGGGCCCCCTCATAATTAGCGGTGCAGAACTGAATCACCGGTGGGCCCCGCACCCTTGTGGGCCCCTATTTTCAATTTTTTTTTTTTAATTTCTGAAAATTGGGGCCCACAAGCGTGCAGGGCCCACCGGGAAATGCCCAGTAGCCTATGCCAGATGACCAGTTCAGCCCTGCATATGCTTTTTATAATGGATTTATAGAGGAACCATTTTCGTCAGAGAACCTGTCATACCAACCATACTGACTTGAACTGTCTACTGTGTTTTTGCATCACAACATTGTATTTTTACTGTGCTTGTGCTCCACAGCACCCTGTGAGAGGTTTGGTTTAGGTAGTTTTGGTCAGGGAACAATTTTGCCACAATTTCGCCATTTCCCTGGAACAGTCCACCGTCTTTCAATAATCAAGTGTGTTTTTCTATGACCTCAGATGAGCTCGTCTTCGGACGCGCCTCCTTAGAAGTGACCAAATTGTTCCACGTGTTCCTTATTTAAACACCCCTGCACGACTAGTAAACCGATTCAAACGTTGTTGCACAAAATGAAACGTGCCGATTTCCTACCTAGATAAAAAAGGGCACTGAAATTGAAGGCGTAGTAACATATTAGTACTTTGAGTAGGAGTAGGCCTACTTCGACTTTGACGCATTGATATCTTCGTTCACTCCTAGTAATCCCCCCCCCCTCCCTTCGTGAGAGATGACTAGCAGTGAAGATATCCAGGGGGTCAGGATTTGGCTGATTAGCTTCGCCGATTAGCAAGGCACTTCCTCGTCTCAATTCTCACAAATTTGCTCATTTCCGACGCCACTTCGCTCAAAGAGGGTGGATGCGATTGGTGTTTGCGCAAGTGTAGCGTTGGACACACATGGGTGGTTGACGTTTAAGGGCGTAACGGCAAAAAAAAAAGGTTTTCCAATTCCTGAAAAAATTGATTGAAAAAAATGGAAAAATATAGAAAAAAATAAAGCACTTAGTGGTCCATGGAATTTCGCCTAATTTTTGCCATTTTTGAGAAAATATGTCCTGCATCAACACATTGCATAGGTATGTCACAACGCAGGAAAATGAAGTCGCACCACAGGAAATTCACTGCATTATGGCCATTTTAATCCTTTTGTATACATGACTGACATCTGAGCTCATGCTAACTTGATAATGATATTGTGTTTAATCTTAATATGTGTTTTCATTTATAAAAAACTTTTTTTCCTTATATAAGAGCAGTCACACCATAGGACACCATAAAATGAACCTAAGCATTGCGTGACAGAAACATTGCCATATGAATATTAAGAGGTTAATTGTCACCTTTAGCTTCCACAGCACTCTCCAATAACTGAGGTACTGACTGGTTAGGAGCCAGTCTTTAAGACCCTTGTAGTTGGCCTTGCAGCTGCCCGTTCACAAACGTTGACATACATGTCACCCCACAGAACGCAATTTGTGTTACGAAATTGAACTTGTAGTTAATATTACCGTCTTGAGTTTTTTTCACATTCACATATCTTAATATAAAGTTAATATTTATGCAATCATGCCAAATGCTTCATACATTATTCAAAATGTTGTTGGTTAATTTATATATATATTATATTCCAGGTTTCATTAATGTTACAGTCACACCACAGGATATTTGACATATAAACCTTTACATAAATCTTAACAAAAATGTTTCTTCTCATCTAAGACTAATATGAAACATAATGTATCACATCTTCTTTCATTGACATTTGCTTTTTAAAGGAAAATTATCTGCCTACGCAACTGAATCCTCTTTTCTGATTGGCTGATGGGGTTGCAACTAATTTCCTATAACCTGTCAGGCGTCAAACGTGCGACTAAGTTAGGTTACTAATTCTAAACTGCAGGTTGCTATGGCCAAAAGCCAGTTGTTAGTTCTATCGCATTTGTTTATCAAGTCGAGAGTCAGTCGTTAATTCTATCGCATTTGGTTGTCAAGCCAAGAGCCAGTCGTCAGTTCTATCGCATTTGGTTGTCAAGTCTGTCGCCCTAAAAGTTCTACTACATGCATCTGATAGAGGCGCGCCTGATTACGTGCGCACGAAATATTCTGCAGTTGGCATAATTCATTGGTTACAAATGTACAGATAGGCCTAGCAATAGATGACAAAAATACCCTGTACCGAAATTCTAAGCACCTGCCTCGCCATCAATTGTATCGAAACGAGTCACCTCGTCATCTGCTCAACTCCCATGGTTTTTAAAATGTATGCTATTTCCCGCTGCCTTCCCTTTGGTATTGATCTGAAAACATACTAAAAAAATAAAAAAATAAGCTACTCTCCTCTTGTGGGGAAGGAACACGTGTGAAAGGGGACGGGAGAGTTGTCAAAAATGACCCTAGCGTGGGGAATCTCTCTCTCTTTCTCTCTCTCTCTCTCTTTTACGCACCAAGTTCACGGGTAGCCTGTGATGATCAGCAGGGGGAAATAGAGGCGTGATGCAACATGTGTCGATTCAGCATGTAGAAATGCTTCACAAGTTTTTGTTTTTAAACTTCCATCCCGCCGTGGTATATGGCCAAGGGAAAATTAAATAATCACAGCGTCGGCAGGCTACCAAACGAAGATTCTAGGCGCGTCAAGTTGGACGCCCGCACAGCAACATTCTATCTTGATAGAACATGGTTCCTACAACTTTACAGACAATAATAGATTAAAAAGTACCCCACCATAACGGCAGATAAGCGGGATAACGGCCTTCGAGGTCGACCGGTTATAGAAATTAACGGCTTGGCGGAGGCAACTTTGTCTCCGCGCTGCGCGCGTCGCCAAACTTCGGAGCCGCCGCCTCGCCATTAATTTCGTATAACCGGTCACCTCGTCGGCCGTTATCCCTTACATAACAGTTTTGTAGGTTTTTAACCAATGTTACGAAAAAAGGCGTCACGTCTCCCACATACGCACTTATACAGGTGTGTGATTGGGCACCTCCATGCATCCAATGCCCGTCTTCCATATATCTTTCTGGTCAATCGTAAGTCAGTCAATAACGTGGCATGTAATTGGCTGAGTAGACTGTCAGCGGAAACGACTCCATCTTTGAAGCTGAAAAATTCGTTCAATTTTGGCTGAATTCACTAGCCTAGCATCTCCCATTGAAATGACTGGAGGCGGGACTTATTCACTCTCTCCAGTTCTTATACTACCTCCATGAAGATATCAGTGCGTCGAAGTCGAAGTACTTCTAGTGCATGGCCGTCAGTATAATTATTATGACAATTATATTTTATATCCTAATATCAGCGTAATAGATGAAAAAGAAATTGTTTACTGCACACTTGTTTGACTTTATGATCTTTTATTCAGAGCGAACAACACGTTTCGCCTCTGTGCGTCATCAGGTTCGCACAGGCATGAGCAAACCTGACGACGCACAGAGGCGAAACACATTGTTCACTCTGAATAAAAGAGCATAAAGTCAAACAAGTGTGCAGTAAACATTTTCCTTTTGAATTATTGCATATTCCTGCGTTTACCAGCACATAGGCTTGAAGCTGTGCATGGATCTTTGAACTTTTGTATCAGTGTAATAGGCTTAATATGTATTGAGTGACAAATTCTGAGGTGATAAAGATGTGTCATTAAGACTGTGTAACCCTCTTGACGATCCCGAGTCCATTGGGATCTGCCAGGTCGTTATCGCTATGTGAGCAGCAGGTGGTCCATTAGAGCAGTGGTTCCCAACCTATGGGTCGGGACCCCCCTTGTGGGTCGCCAAAGATCCACAGGGGGTCGCGGAGCCCTCTTGATTTTAAGGGGTTTCGTTTTAAATATATATAGCCCATGTTGAATAAAATACAAAGCATTTAACTAATAAATGCATAGACGCAACAAATTGTAAGTGCTACATTGAACATTAATTCTATATTTGACCAAAGACGAATTGAGGAATAAAATAACTAAAATAAGTTTTCGCAGGAAACGGAGGGCATCTTGTGACTCCGTCTCGTGCGGGCGCTCGCGTGGTTGGGTCACCAAAGCTTACAATAGTAAAAACATGGGTCCCTTAAGAAAAAGGTTGGGAACCACTGCATTAGACGGTGATTGGAATAATTATTGGTTTCCATGGAAATGCAAATGCTTGTTATGTAATAGAGGTGTTATGGATTATGGAACCAGTTGAGTAACAGCTGACTGAAGGAACTTCGTTGCTGCTCTCTCAAGTCTCTGCTATCAACTCTATGGTTCCTCCATGTTACAGTGTCTGTGGTACAGTATTTACATAATATTGCGTAATCATGTTATGATGGGTTTTTTATTTTATTTTAGTTTTTTTTAAAATATGTCATGCAAACACTATGTGATGTCACATAAAGCTACACAAATTACATTTTTCAAAAGTTAGAAGAAGGCCAGATGGCTGAAATATTGCGTCATTTATTTAATTCATAAACCCATGGAGCAAGTGTGCAAGAGCAAGAGACATTGGCGTGTGATACTAAAAAAAGAGTCCAACCTAAACCTGAGGTATGTGCAGAAACTAGTGCTCGGTAACGTTAACCAATTATCTAATTGCATACGCTTGTACCAATTGGTCTACCCTCGAGAGATTATCAGAGATTTCACTGAAAAGAGTTCAGACCTTCCTTTCACCTCTGCCATCTCATCAAAAGTCGAAAGTGGATATAATCAAGCCGAAAGACTGCAGACGGAGGTGTCGAGACACTTGGCTGCTTCACTGCTTCAGCAAACCTTCAATATTGGGAACCTTGGGTGACAGCGAAAAGCAATTATGTAAGTGCCAGATCAAAAACGGCGTTATGTAAGCCCCTGGCAGCAAACATGTGTGTGTGTGTGTGTGTGTGTGTGTGTGTGTGTGTGTGTGTGTGTGTGTGTGTGTGTGTGTGTGTGTGTGTGTGTGTGTCGCTGTGTGTTGCTGTGTGTGGCACTGTGCACCACACACACACACATGTACGCGTCTGTGAATGTGTCTGCATTGGTGTGCGTGTGTGTGTGTGTTGAGCGTGGAAGCTGTTTTGTGTGTGTGTGTGTGTGTGTGTGTGTGTGTGTGTGTGTGTGTGTGTGTACACGCACGAGTGTACATTCCTGTGCGTTTGTGTGAGAGCAAGCCTGTGTGTGTGTGCGTGCATGCGTGTGTGTGTGTTGGAAGGGAGGGAGGCATGGTCACCAGGTGAAGTTCAGCGTTTGCGTCAGCTGCCTTCACCACACAAGGCCACCTGTAGGCATGCACTGATAAGGAGCACTCCTACTTTGGAATGTCCTCACACACACACACACACACACACACACACACACACACACACACACACACACACTGATTTGATTTGAATTGATATTTGGAGTGCGCTGTTGCTTCCTTGAGAATAGGAGGGAAATAAAAGGACCTTCAAAGGCTGAATTCCATGCATGTAATGGGCGTCCTTGGCCATGCCTTGCTGAATGAGTCCTCCATGCCTGGCAGGCTGCGGGGCGAAACGGCCAGGCAGTATTTTTTGGGGGGAGAATGAGCAGCAGGCAGGGAGAGATGATACAGTGTTTCAAAGGTCAAGCATTACTTTTTTCTTTAAAAAAAACAGTCAACACTTTCTGGTTACCCTTTATTTTAATGGTTCACTATTATAGTGGATCTACCACATTAGGTACAGTGTAATAACCAGTGTAACAATATTTAATACCATGTAATACCAGTGTAATACCATGTACCAACCCTAACCCTAACCCTATGTAAGTACAAAATTGGTACATGGAGTTACACTGGTATTACATGGTATTAAATACACTGGTTATTACACTGTATCTAATGTGGTAGATCTCCACTGTAAAAGTTTTTTTTCTTTAAAAAAAACAGTCAACACTTTCTGGTTACACTTTATTTTATTGGTTCACTATAGTGGATCTACCACATTAGGTACAGTGTAATAACCAGTGTAACAATATTTAATACCATGTAATACCAGTGTAATTCCATGTACCAACCCTAACCCTATGTAAGTACAAAATTGGTACATGGAGTTACACTGGTATTACATGGTATCAAATATTGTTAGACTGGTTATTACACTGTATCTAATGTGGTAGATCTCTACTGTAATAGTGAACCAATAAAATACAGTGTAACCCACTTTCTTTCACGGTAGAGTTACCGAATGTAATTACTGTGTACTTTCTGGGTAGGGAAACAGAAGTTACATGGTATCTAATGGTTAAAAGGGGCATATTACAAAGTAAATACCATGTAATTGCAAAAAAACCCATCAATTATTGTGAATTTTCTGGGTGACAACAGGGTAACTAACTAACTTCTTTGTGTTATTCAGTTGATACCCAGAAAATACAATACATTTCATAGAAATTCTTTAGGTATGTGTATTATATAGTTTTTATATTTATATACATTTTATACATTTATATAGCGCATTTCCACTCCTTCAAGCACTCAAAGCGCTTTACATTGTATTCCTCACATTCACCAATTCACAGTGACATTCACACACGGGTGGCAGTGGCTGGCCTGGCACGCAGGGTACCACCCTGCCATCAGGAGCCACTTGGGGTTAAGTAATCTTGCTCAAGGACACATCGATGGTGTCAGGCAGAGCGGGGATGGAACCTGCAACCTTCTGGTTACAGAACGGCTCCTCTGCCACCTGAGCCACCACCGCCTCAAAAAAAGGTAAAGGTAGTGTTCTGCCCTCAACGCAAGAGCAGTTTCTCCTGCCTCTAGAGCAGGTGAATGTTGGCCCCAGGGCAGAGGAAGCTGTTTCCATGCTTATGGATGTTTAATGTTAAGTTACGTATTTCCATGTTTAGTAAAAAAAAAAAAAACGTGCAAAACTCCACTCAAGCCTAGGTACTAGAATAGGTGTGGTCATAGACTCGGATTTGAGCTTTGAGCCTCACATCAACAAGATAACATTCAAAATTTTGCGGCAAGAATCCTAACAAGAACCAGAATGAGAGAGCACATCTCTCCTGTCTTGGCAGACCTGCACTGGTTACCTGTCTCATACAGAATCGACTTTAAAATTCTGCTGACAGTATTTAAAGCATTAAATGGACTTGCCCCTAGCTATATCTCTGACATGCTCTCTTTTTATGCCCCTGCTCGAGCTCTCAGGTCCACTGATGCCAAGCTGCTAAGGACCCCCACCCCCCGCAAAAGAAGATCGTCGACACCACGTTCGCTTGCTATGCGCCCAAGAGATGGAACGCCCTCCCCATCGAGATCCGATCAGCCAGCTCCGTCGACTCCTTCAAGAAGCAGCTGAAGACCCACCTCTTCATCCTTGCCAACTCCTAGCTGCCAAGGTGTCACAGTGTCCCAGCTGCCGCAGTGTCCTTACTGCTCACAACCAGCCCTGGCAGGGGGCTCCCCTAGGTGGCCGCTGGTCTCTGCCTGAGGTTTCTTCCTGACTATAGGGTTTCTTTTCTCAGACCTCACTGAGCTGTTTTCCCCCCTACAAACTATGATTCAAGCGAAATTGAGTTTTTCCTCACCCCTAATGCCACCAGGGGCCGCATCTGAGCGCCCAATCTCTGTGTGACTATCTATGACTTATGCTAGGCCCAGCCACTATGGACCTTACGCATCTAAGAATCCTGGTCCTAACCTACGTTGACCTTATGACTCTACAATCTCTATCTATCTCTTCTTCCTCTGCCTTCCTGCTATTTCTGCCTCTCCTCTATACCTCTCCTTTTAAATCCATCTCTTACAATGATGTTTTTTCCCATTTGTTAAGCACTTTGAGTTACATGCCTTGTATGATACAGTGCTATACAAATACAATTATTATTATTATTATTATAGTAGGCAGGCATGCGTGGTTGGTGTTAGGTTGTGGACTTTGTCATTGCAAAAAGTCAGGTAATGTGCACACATCAGTAGCACAGGTGCTGGACCAAACATAACACAGCTGACAGGAAAGTAAAGGTTCGCAACACTGTTTGATGCTCACAAAATTTAATGGCACAACGTTTTGGACTATCCGTCCTTCAACCACTTTGTCATTGGCAAAGACATGAGCAAAAAGGCAAAGACGCGAGCTAAAAGGATTATGAAAGACACATTCCATCCCAGTCATTCCATGTTCGAAAGGCTGTCTCAGGGAATAGAGAGAGAGTTGCAACCTTCATTTCACTGCCAATTGTACGAGCACAAGAAAGCATGTGACAAATAAAAGTCTTGAATCTTGTATTCAAAAGTTGCTGTCAAACCGTTTTTATGCTTTGCTGTCAAGGTTTTCTTATCTTTGACTGGTGCACTTGAAGCTGAATCTTGAATGGCATGCAAAGGAAAAGCAAAGCAGAGGAGGAAGACGCGCACTTCATTCTTCAAATGGCCAAAAGGCTGTGTGTGTGTGTGTGTGTGTGTGTGTGTGTGTGTGTGTGTGTGTGTGTGTGTGTGTGTGTGTGTGTGTGTGTGTGTGTGTGTGTGTGTGTGTGTGTGTGTGGACTGCAATGCATGTGAATTTGACTATAAATGATTCCAGTGTGCAGATGTACTGTAGAGGGATGATACATGGTATTGCCTTGGGCGTGTGCTGTCCTTGGGGAGTACACACATATACAAGGGAAAGAGAAGAGATGTGTGTGGGGAGGAGATTTGTGTGTGTGTGTGTGTCTGTGTGTGTGAGAGAGACCAATTGAATTCTTATTGCAAAAAATGGCCATTATCTATTACTAGAGAAAAAAACAAAAGTAATGACATTCCAAAAATGAAAACAAAACTAAACGGAAAAAAAATTGGGCAAACTATCATAGAGCATGTAGATAATTACAACTCTGTGTGTGTGTGTGTGTGTGTGTGTGTGTGTGTGTGTGTGTGTGTGTGTGTGTGTGTGTGTGTGTGTGTGTGTGTGTGTGTGTGTGTGTGTCCATTTTTCAAGCCTACCAGCACATCAACATACACATCTTATGGTTTCCAGTGTTATTGTTTCTATTTGACATGTGCCGTATTAGCCCAAATTAATATAAGACGATCCTGAATATAAGACGACCCCCCACTTTCAGGCTCATGTTTTGGGGGGAAGGTTTCTAATTTGTTGGAGAATCTGAGGCTTTTTACTAGAACAAATTTCACAATATCATTTTCATGAACTTTTTCATGATAAAAGACCACAGATACCCCTTTCCTTTCTTTGCTCACTTTACCTGTCAAGCGCCAGTAGGCTACAGCCACCTTGGCCCAACTGTTCTAAGTGCGACGCAACTTATATTATAGACTACACTCAGAGCATCTCAAGTCAAGTCAAGTCAAGTCAAGTTTATTGTCAATTTCTTTACATGCACTGGTCATACAAAGAATTTGAAATTGCGTTCCTTGCTCTCCCATGCAGACATAGACTAATCTAGGTAAGGACATAGACAGTATAGACATAGACAGTACTCATACATGGACATAAGACAGTATGGACAGTATGTGACATCTGCTCCAGCCAGGCAACCAGTCCAGTAGAAATAGGCTACCTATTGTGCAATGCACAGATTTTGCAAAATGCTTAGTTGACAGCAATATCTAACCAGCAGCCGTCTCGCCAAATCGCCGTTCATTGTAGGCTATGCATCCAAAGTTTTCCATTGGGCTGTAGAAACCGAACGTGACCAAAAGCAGATTGACGCATTGCATTTGAAACCCGTGCTCTGCCAGCACCATGCTGACATTAGAAGTCCGATTGGTATTCATTTCGTATCAAGGGTAAAACTCTTAGTGATTTTATATGAACAAGACAATCTCTTGCTCTAACCATTTTTGTGCTGTTTCATCGTTTTGAGGCATATCGTCAAATAGACACCGCTTGTCAAAAGACGCCGCTCTCTCAAGCACACATGACCATTGATTGGCCAGCATCCAAAACTTAGCCTACAGGTTGTTCGTCAAATCACCCTTCATTTCTTTAGTTTCAAGTGGTGTTGTCGGGTGATCAGAGAGAACAACCAAAGCTTTCCTGATGAGACTGTAAAACCAAACAAAAATAAAAGCAGATTGACAGTTGATAGACGTGCGGTGCAAGTCATCACGAAACAATCATCTGCAAATTTGATATGGACAAAACAATATCTTAACCTATAGGCCTACATTATTGAGTTATGTGGCATTGTTGTGAAGCATAGCCTAATGGCCGCATTCAGGTTAAGTAGAAAAAATAAAACAAATAAATAAATAAATAATATTGACGCTATCTAGTCTAGCCCGCGGATATAAGACAACCCCCCTTTTTAGAGTACTATTTTTATAACAAAAACCACGTCTTATTTTCGGGCCAATACGGTTATAAGAAAACTACTTGTAGAGAAGGAGGGTTTTCGAAGTGAAAGCGAGTGAAAGATGCAAGAGGGCGACATCGGTGTCTACTGTGGATCAGAGGAGTCCTTCCAACACAGGCAACTTATCGGATTAACCAGTAGGCCTAGACCTACTTGCTCACGATCAGTTCACTCTGCTTATTGGATCAAATTTGTGGTGTGTTCTTGCTAGGTGTGTAGTGTCTTTCACAAACAACACAGTCTATCCACTTCATTAGGTACACTGAACGAACTGGTGTAACAACAGCTATGTAGTATCATGTGGTAGTGTTGTACTTACACTATAAATTTACTTTTACTTTTACTTTGGACACCTCTGGTCTACCGTGAGTCGGAGAGTGCATCATCCCTTTTGGCCCTGTTTAAATGTCAATGGAGAGAACTTTGAAAGAGAGAAAATTTGATCGATTTCACCTGACAGATTCACTCTCTGGCCTCGTCACACCAGTGACAACAGGAGACATTTGAAAAGTCAAAGAAATTAATGTACAAAGCTTGCACATAACTCACAGGCTCGCGCACACACACACACTCACACACACACACACACACACACACACACACACACACACACACACACACACACACACACACACAGTCAGAAGACACCCATATCACCTCCCTGGATAAAGTAGCGATTCTCTACGCAAGACTAAAACACAGTTTCAATTAGAGGTGTGAGGTGAAGGAGTGATGCATGGGCAACTGTGACTTTATCCATCTGTGGGATTTACAAAGTCTTAGCGTGGCCTTTCCTAAAGGATTTGTGTGTGTGTGTGTGTGTGTGTGTGTGTGTGTGTGTGTGTGTGTGTGTGTGTGTGTGTGTGTGTGTGTGTGTGTGTGTGTGTGTGTGTGTGTGTGAATTTTACCAATATGTAATTTCCTCACAGAACACACAACGTCATGATGGATGAGGGCGATGAAAAACAACCCATTGCTTGGGAAGGGGGCTTGCCACTAAAGATGAAACTAAAGGTGACTTACAGTCATAACCCTAACCCTTGAATTTGAAAATATAAATACCTTAACTTTAGTTGGTTGTGATTTGTCTTCACCCTTCACAATTTCTACCCAACTTTATTATGACCAAGACGTTTCCCAACATCAAAAGCGATCCTTAAAAGATTGGCCATTATGCTGAATACAAATAAGTCTGGCCATGTTGCAATGTGACTTACTCAATGACCTGTGATATTAAAAAAAAGATCTTTTTTTACGACAGCATGATTAAAAAACTTGTCAGAACTCAGGAGTTATATGACGTGTTACCTCCTCATCAGTAGCTTGTGCTTGATTGACTGTGTAAGTTTACAGTTGTTGCGGGTTGGTTGGGATTTACTTGCCCGGGTCAACTTCCTTTAAAAAAGAAAACGTAAAGACAGATAATAGTTTTGAGGATACTTTGGGTTTTGGGGTATATAAAATTTGGTATGATACTGTACATCTTTAACCCGCTAAAACATGACGTTATAAATTTGTTGTTACCAGAATGGCAACGACTGAGTTGAAGTGCATTACCAAAGGCCCTGTGTTATGTCATTGTAGAGTAGTACTATGGTAATTAACCTTTCAATGACTATTACAGCGTGCCTCTGATGGTACGGCGTGCATTAAGGGGCTACCATTAACCGGGATGGTTAAGAAGAAATATTGTGTACGCAATGACATAAAGTCGCGGTGGTCATGATGAGTTTTCTAGAAGAGGCAAGCAGTAATTTAATTGGAGGCATTTATTAACCCTATCCAGACTGGGGGGGGGGCTAAAAGTGCCCGCACCAACTTTGATGTCGTATAATTCCTTAACGACTTAAGCTATGACTACGAAACTTTGTGACTTTTCCTAACATTTAGCTGGCTACAGTTAGGTACCGAAAGATTATGTTTATCATTTTTGCCGTTGCCATGGCAACGGTTTTCTGACAGGTATGTCTGACCAAAAATCACTTTACCATATCTAAGACGGTATATATTTTTATATTTTTTTGTTATTTCCATTACCATCAGACAACTTTGTGAGCATTTCAGTGGTTTGAAGCATAAAATCATTAAAATGTAAGTGCATTACCTAAATTTGTTGGAAAATCCATTATGGCGAGATTTTGGGCATAATAAGATAATTATGTCATAATGACGTCATAATACCAGATAATTACACAAAAATGATGTCATTCATAGATGTCCATATGTAGATCATCTCCCCAAAGTTTCGTAGTCATACTGTATTCCGTTCATGAGTTATGAGGGGGGTGTCAAAAGAGCCCCCCCCCCCCCAGGCCCAGGAATGCCAAAAAAGCCCAGTCTGAATAGGGTTAAACAATATGTTGTGTGTGGGGGAGGGTGTTATGGTGGAACATTTTCTCCTAAATAATGACCAAGCCTATTAGCGCCTTTGTCTAGGCCTGCGTCTGCCACAAAGTAATCTGAAAGCCCTCCTTCTCTATGAGCCTGGGGCAACTTACCTGTTTGTCCACCCCTTTTGTCTTCCTTGGAGATGACCCATAACACAAAACCTCAGAGATTTATGTTCACTGAAGGAAACATCATCATCAGACCATTGTCCAGTTGCTGAGGGCTGGCTAATCTCCTTTCCTATAATGCTCCTTCTCGGGCAATATAGGATGGGGAAGGTGAACAATGGGCGAATGATGTGCCAACCGCACCACAATCAATAGACCCACAGGCACAGGAGTATTTCAGCTACGCCCAAGGAAGCCAACACGTGGGGGTTAGGAGGGTTGGGAAGAACGCCTTTGTCCCAGGCCTGGCCAAAGCTGTCAGTAACCCTGGCAATACCTGTGCGTAATGTCATGGAAAAGGTCACAGCAATTTCGGATTTGAAGAAGCTTCGTAATGACTTGTGGATGAACATTTCTTCTCCGCATGCCACATGTGTGTTTTGTCTGCACATGTCCTGAAAGTGCATCTCGGCCTCAGCCCACTGACCTGTTACAAATGCCCTTTTTTGCAGATGAAAGGACGTCACGTGCGGACGCTTTTATGCAGGGCTGGACTGGAATCAGAAAACAGCCCGGGCATTTTTGGCACAGACCATCCCATCACTCAGCTTCCTCCGTATCTAATTTTGATTTGATCTGTGTTGTATTCTATGATATTATGAATCCTTAGTCATCGGTCTACTGTCTATAGTACTGCAAATATATGCCAATGGGCCATGTATGTAAGAGGAAAATCATAAACTAACTAGCTAATGAAAAACATTATCAGTCCCTGAGGACTGCCGGCCCACCGGGAAAATGCCTTTGTCTCGGGCCTGGCCAAAGCTGTCAGTAACCCTGGCGATACCTGCGCGTAATGTCATGGAAAAGGTCAGAGTAATTTCGGATTTGAAGAAGATTTCACAGGGATGGCTCCGTAATGACTTGTGGATGAACATTTCTTCTCCGCATGCCACATGTGTGTTTTTGTCAGCATATGTCCTGAAAGCACGTCTACGCCTCAGCCCACTGACCTGTTACAAATGCCCTCTTTGCAGATGAAAGGACGTCACGTGTTGAGGCTTTATCCTTTAGCGTTCATTCTTTGTTTTATTTTTGTCCTCAAAAGACTTCTTCTCCGCCTTTCCATGGCTCCACAGATAGCGTATTCAGGCCAACCGAGAGAACCGTGCCAGTGCCCGTGCCCACATCTAATCTCATACCGGCTGCTGTGTACACGCCCACTGACTTGTCATACATGGCCTTTTTGGCGATGAAAGGACGTCACCTGATTCAGAGCTATAGAGGGAGGGTAAACCAGGCTCTTGTCCCAGGTCGCTCCCATATTGGTGATGGGGGCCCTATCTTGACATTGGCAGGTTGTATAGGGGAAGGCCCTGCCAGTGTTATTCCTCTGTGTCCCTGTGTGCATTTGTTCCATCTCTGGACGCCACATAGGGAAACCTTTATCCATTAGCCTTTATTCTTTGTCTGCAAAAGTCGTCTTCACAGCGTGTTCATGGCTATACAGAAAGAGCAAAGTTCAACAGAGAAAGGTTCCGGTGCCTGTTCCCATTCTCGCACTCTAATGTTGAACCATCTGACGTGCTCACGACCAATTACCTGTCATAAATGTGAGAGGTCACTAATGGAGGCTTTTTTTTTATCCTTTAGCCATTAGTCTACATTCTTTGCAGAGTGACCATGGTTCCACAGAGAGCATTGGGTGGAAACTGTTCACAAGCATACAAATCATCTGGTGAGGAGAATCTCAGAAAGTAAAAGATCTCCTGTGCACCATAGAGTCAATGTCCTTGTTTTTTGTCTGTGTGTGTCACCCAAGAGCTGAGTTCTAAACAAAAAAGAGGTGTGCGTGCGTGCGTGCGTGCGTGCGTGCGTGCGTGCGTGCGTGTGTAGTAGTAGGTCTCCAGTCCATACAGCCATCATAGCTGCAAGGATGGCTTCATAATGATGCATCAGTGTTTTGGTCTCCAGCAAAGCTCTCTACAGTATCAGAAGAGAGCAATGGACTCTAGCCTTTTTTTTAAAATCTGATTTTAAGAAAGCATTGGAAACATTTGAACTAGGCTAATGGGTAACACTTCCAAATAAGGGGCCATAATTAACAGTAAAGTAGCTACAACCTAATACTTAAGTAAGGGTTAATAATCACTACTTAATGCCACATTAGACACATATTAATTGTCATTAATGCATTAGTAAGCAGTTACTTAACTATTAGATAACTATTACCTTGTGTTACAAGTTAATAGCATATTATTATTTAACTAATAGATAAGTAAGGGCACAGTTAATAGTTAAGTAGCTATCAGGTCATACTTAACTAAGGACCAAAATTAACACTTACTTAATACAAAAGCAAGGCATAATTAATGGTTAATTAATACATAAATATTGGGTTTTGGGACCCTTATATTAGAGTTGGCTGAGGATAACTAATGGTTAATTAATAGATAGATATTGATATTTGGGACCCTTATATTAGAGTTGGCTGCGGATAACTAATGGTTAATTAATCGATAGATATTGGTGTTTGGGACCCTTATAATAGAGTTGGCTGAGCATACCTATTAGTCAAGTAATTAATCTACTGTGACATCTAGTTTTCACTCGTTCAAATCACTGTAATAGTGGCACCAGGAGCCATTATATAGTAAGGATTGGACGTACACTTCTCAATGATGGTGGGGTGATGTGATGTAATTTTTTCATGTACCACTTATTAGTTTTTACGGTAAAAACCCTACAATAAATGCAGAACATTATGAAGAGTAATAGTTTTGAAGCGAAACTAAACCATTCCTTTGTGATAATTAGGTTAATGTTTGAGAATATTAGCTCCAAGAAGAGCAGTGCATGATGGGTACGCAATCTATAGACAACAATAATTCGGTATTATTTAATCATTAGATATGCCTTACTTTTGTATTAAGTAAGTGTTAATTAAGGTCCTTAGTTAAGTATGACCTAATAGCTACTTAACTATTAACTGTACCCTTACTTATCTATTAGTTAAATAATTATATGCTATTAACTTGAGACACATGGTAAGGGGCCATATATATAATTATAATTAACATAATTAACAGCAAATTAGCTATAACCTAATACTTTAGTAACAGTTAATAATCACTACTTAATGCCACATTAGACACATATAAATTGTTATTAATTCACATGTTAAACATTAGTAAGCAGTTACTTAACTATTAGATAACTATTACCATGTGTCTCAAGTTCATAGCATATAATTATTTAACTAAAAGACAAGTAAGGGTACAGTTAATAGTTAAGTAGCTATTAGGTCATACTTAACTAAGGACCTTAATTAACACTTACTTAATACAAAAGTAAGGCATATCTAATGATTAAATAATACCGAATTATTGTTGTCTATAGATTGCTTACCCATCATGCACTGCTCTTCTTGGAGCTAATATTCTCAAACATTAACCTAAATATCACAAAGGAATGGTTTAGTTTCGCTTCAAAACTGTTACTCTTCATAATGTTCTGCATTTATTGTAGGGTTTTTACCATTAAATTTAATAAGTGGTACATGAAAAAATTACATCTCATCATCCCACCATCATTGAGAAGTGTACGTCCAATCCTTGCTATATAATGGCTCCTGTTGCCACTATTACAGTGATTTGAACGAGTGAAAACTAGATGTCACAGTAGATTAATTACTTAACTATTAGGTATGCTCAGCCAACTCTATTATAAGGGTCCCAAACTCCAATATCTATCGATTAATTAACCATTAGTTATCCGCAGCCAACTCTAATATAAGGGTCCCAAACACCAATATCTATCTATTAATTAACCATTAGTTATCCTCAGCCAACTCTAATATAAGTGTCCCAAAAGCCAATATTTATGTATTAATTAACCATTAATTATGCCTTGCTTTTGTATTAAGTAAGTGTTAATTTTGGTCCTTAGTTAAGTATGACCTGATAGCTACTTAACTATTAACTGTGCCCTTACTTATCTATTAGTTAAATAATAATATGCTATTAACTTGTAACACAAGGTAATAGTTATCTAATAGTTAAGTAACTGCTTACTAATGCATTAATGACAATTAATATGTGTCTAATGTGGCATTAAGTAGTGATTATTAACCCTTACTTAAGTATTAGGTTGTAGCTACTTTACTGTTAATTATGGCCCCTTATTTGGAAGTGTTACCGGCTAATGTTATCTGATGTTTCCATTACAAATTTAAACACTGATTCCAATGTATTAGAAGAGAAAGACAAAAAAAAAACAATGAACTTAAAATGAATATATAAGATTTTGGACAATCGCTCTTCATGTCTTTGTGAGCCCATGGACCCATCACAAATGGTCTTTCTTTGATGATGTGATATTTGGAGACATTTTGTACCTTTCCTGAATATATACTTTCTTGTGAGGAATCCATTGACCCATGACAATCACCCCTTTTTTGATGAGGCATTATGTCCTTTATTCTCTGCATGCTCCATTTTGGACCCCAACAGATAAGGCCTCTCCACACGGTCACAGACCTCTACAGAGAGTAATGGGCTGTATCCTTTGAGCAGCATGGCATCAACGCGTGTAGAGAAACTCAATACAAGACCTGCTGTTCAGACCGTACAGGCAGAGCCAGTTTTACCAATAAGCAAGACTAGGCAACAGGGGCGTCAGCTGACCTAATGCTATACAGGGGCACAGTAATACATGTCTTTTCAGGTATTTATTTTTAAAAGCTGCTAAATGAATGATATTATTGCAAGTAGTCCATATTATGCGCTATTTTGTGCGCATTCTGTAGATTACTCCGTATGCTAAACTTGAGCTTAATTCCACGGTAGCAAGGTTGTTGGTTTTTTGTGTGAAACTCATACCTGGGCACAATAGATCGATACCCAGGCACGTGCCCCTGTAAAATAGGTCTGGCGATGCCCCTGCTTGGCAGTTGCCTTGGGCCCCACCAAAACTGCCCACTGTAGGGGGACACAACAGTCAGCCCGCCATGGTAAATTGCAGAAAAAAATAATTCAAGACGGCCCCATGTCTATATTATGCCTAGGGCCCCCAAATAGGTAGGGCCGCCACCGCGCACAGGCCTGCAGTCTCATGTCACATGTGTACCTGTGAACATAGGTTCCATCTCAACTGATGTGCATGTGTGTATGTCACACCACACCAGAGTTGTGGTCTAAGAAATGTGTGTGTGTTTGCGTATGTGTGTGTGTGTGTGT
>NC_085873.1:11813825-11863825 GCF_034702125.1 Engraulis encrasicolus
CCAAGTAAAGGAAGGATGAATCACCGCTCAATGGTATTCTTTGCTGTTATTTATTTATTTTATAAATACCAGCAAAGAATACCAGTGTGCGGTGATTTATCCTTCCAACATTTGTAATATGTCATGTTGCGAGATTGGCTTGCGGTCTCCGCAAACAAAAGCTGATTTTATTCACACATGCCGTGACTGGTAAAGGTGAAACACAATACATATTCTCTTTGGTCTCCGCTGCAAAAAACATTTACTGTATGACTCACCCTGATGGCAAACTCCAGAAACATGGCTGGCAATTCTAAAATACAGTCCTCTCTCCAGTCTCAAGAGCTGTTTTTAAACTCTCAAACTGATTTTAAACTCCAGAAACACGACAGGCAAAGGTTGAAAAAGCAACAATTTGAATGTCAATGCATCTCATCTCTGAGGATGTTTCTTGCTAGATTGCTTTTGAAGTCCCTCTCGTAAAAGATGTTTTCAATGACATGCTTTGACTATTCTGTCCTATGATGGTCCACGTGATGGAAACGTGTTGACTTTGTGGATGGAAGTTAGTGATGGAAGTGTGTTTGACATCTGTTCAACTTTTCAGATTGCAAACTGCGGTGAACTTGCAAAGGCAAAGCGTACAGTGAGCACAGAAAATAATTGATTACACACTGTATCATTGGGTAGTTGCTTTTATCCAAAGTGGTATGCCTCAGGAAATTAAACAACTATATAAACTGTTGGGAAGTTTGTGCTGTCACACGGTGCCATTTGAGATATACTGTATCACATACATTTGAGATATAGGCTACTGTATGTGATAGACTTGATAGACCTATTTTATATTATTTATATATTTGTTTTTCTTCAAAATGCTACTATTACTATGTCAGAACGCTATAAAGGACTTTTAGAAAAAGCACAACAAATACCTCCTCTTAATGTATGTTCTCTGCAAGTCTTCTGTTGTCCAGTCTTGCACTTTAAATGTCTGTATGAGCACTGTCTATGTCCATACTGTCTTATGTCCATGTATGAGTACTGTCTATGTCTATACTGTCTATGTCCTTACCTAGATTAGTCTATGTCTGCATGGGAAAGCAAGAAACGTAATTTCAAATTCTTTGTATGACCAGTGCATGTAAAGAAATTGACAATAAAACCAACTTGACTTGACTTGATGTGGTGATATACAGTATTTGTGCGCTTTGTGAAGAAGAAACGAGATGTAATAATTGCAAGACAAATGGTGCGTTACAGCATGAAGTCAATTACCATCCAAACTTTGGCAAACTCTTAAATCTGACAACTTTACACAGTTCTGGTGCTTTGGGAGTTGTGTTGCATAACTGACTCCATAAGGATTCATAGGAAACAACAAACTTGGCTTTCTTTATAAATGCTAGCAGTCCCAGCACCAGAAGTGGCAAGTTAAAAACATAGACACAGATGGCATGAGTTTCACTCAAACTGGTAAACACATTCATTTTCATTCATCAAGTTTTTAGGGTCCTTTAGTGAATCTGCACAAACAACACATGTTTAGTTCAATTAGGCTCATCCGGCCCATTACAGTTGGTACAACAATAATGTCAAAATATGTTTTTTTTTTCACTTCCAAAGTGACTGTGTAGAGCAGGGTTGCAAAGATAGCAGGCTTAATTAGACTCGTCCGAGCCATTACTGTTATACATACTGCACATTTTGTTCAGGGTCATGTGCAATGTGCAAGTTTTAATTCTTTTGAGTGTTTTTATGGGATGCATAATGCAATATGTCCAGTGCAATGAAATGAAAGGGAGTGTTCTATGTTCTTCGTATCAAAAATGTATTTACATAATAAATAAATACATATTCATGATTCATTTAGCCTACCATACTTTTGGTTGTATTTTATAATAAATAAGCTCGGAGCATGACTGAGGTTACATAAGGAATGGCGTGTGTGTGTGTGTGTGTGTGTGTGTGTGTGTGTGTGTGTGTGTGTGTGTGTGTGTGTGTGTGTGTGTGTGTGTGTGTGTGTGTGTGTGTGTGTGTGTGTGTGTGTGTGTGTGTGTGCGCGTGCGTGTGTGTGTATGCGCGTGTGTGGGTGTTTCTGTATGTTCATGTTGATGTTGATTAAAAAGAATGCTGTTGCTTACAGGTTTGCAGCGTATCATCCTGGCTGCCATGGGGTCGGAGTCCATCGTCTTTCCACGCTGGTGGCCGCGTGGAGACTTGTGGCCGTGGCAACCAGTGAGCCATGGTGAGTGCTGCTTCCAAAGCTTTTCAACATGGTAGACCTACGAATCCTAACACAAATCCTATCACAAGATAAGTCCTAGCACATGTTATCAATCCAGCACAGATGGATCAACTCCGGTTCTCCTAAATGGGTCTGACTTTCCCATTAACCGGTTAAAACACGGCGTTATAAATTTGTTGTTCCCAGAATGTCAATGACTGAGTCATAGTGTATTACAAAAGGCCCTGTGTTATGTCATAGTAGAGTAGTACTATGGTAATTAACCTTTCAATGACTATCACAGCACACCTCAGATGGTACGGCGTGCATTAAGGGGCTACTCTACATTCATTCTCCTAAGTCTCTTAAAGGGTCATGGGGGCCATATTGATGTAGAGTGAGAGCCTTACGTCATATAGATCCTGGAAAAAAACAAATTATGAATCGTCTGTCCATTATCAATCATCTCTGCTGCAACCCCGCCATTTCTTTCCTGCCATCTCCGACAGTATAACAGTTAACATCTAGAGTAACTGTAAGTAGCGTCCCTTTTCGGGCAAATGAAAATTAACCAACGCCATTATAAACAATCCGGTCCTAACACCTGTGTAACCACTTACTCTTTTTTTACCATCCAATGTATGACATCATGGTTGAAATCAGGATCCTACCATTCCCCGCTATAATAGAAGAAAATGCTATTTAAAAAATTAACTTTACTGATTTTTGGAAGGGCTTTTAGAGAAAGCAGACTGAAGTGGGCAGACTGAAGAAAAAAAGATAAAGTGACTTAGTCAGACACTGCAAAATGGCAGTGCTGTGATATTTACAGATCCTGATTTGAGGTGAAGTTCTTAGTTCTTAGCAACATTGTAGTGATGGTGTTGACATTTTCTAGTGGTGTGCAAGCAATGGTGACAGCTCTAGGGAATAAACTGTCTCTGAGTCTGTCTCGGCTTTTGATTGGTATGGCCCTGTAGCATCAGCCTGAGGCCAACAGGTTGAAGAGGTGGTGACTGGGATGTGTGTTGTCTCTTCTGATGTGTATTACCACATTGTTTGTAGATGAATCATTTTATTACCTCCACCAAGGAAGTTATGTTTTCGGTCACGTTGGTTTGACTGTTTGTCTGTTTGGCCGTCTGTTTGTATGTTTGTCTGTCAGCAGGATAACTTGAAAAAGTATGCATGGATTTGGCTGAAATGTTGTGATGTTGATGGAAATGAAAGGAACATGTGATACTATTTTCTAACCCCACAAAAAAGGCAGAAAGACTTAAAAACATTAGGGTGTTACATAGTCAAACGTTCTATCAAACAGCTTCCTTGGCAGAGATTTGCACTCTCTGAGTGGATTTCTAGGTTAACCTTCTATTTAAATATACAGTATAGGCCTACTGTATGTTGTTACAATCCTAATAACTCCCGTTCAACAACAGTGCACTTACTGTACTGCCTTTTCCCTAGGGCAGTAAGGTATAGGGGTTTGGCAAGACCAGCACTGTATTCCCCAACAGTACTATGAACTAGAAAAGTTTACGCTGTAGTACTCAGTATTGCAAAAATGTCCTGATGACATACACATTTTAGGTGTTCTCAACAAGTTTTCAGGTACCAATAAATTAACTCTGGTTGGCATTGTGTTTTTAAGTACAACTGACATCCTAACACAATGTCTTTGAGTTTGTAAATTGGAACTCTATCTGGAATATGAGTGGTTAGATGTCATGACAACAGCTGAGGCGACCATGGAGTAGTGGTTAAACAGCTGGTCTTCAACCTCAATGGTTGCAAGTTCAATCCCCGACATGGGGATAACCTTACCTACTTCCATACTTCCTGGAACATGGTATGAAAATGTTCAGATGGCCACCTGACTCATGACTCCAGCTTTAATTAGCAATTTTTTTCACATATAAGGTGAAGCAAGACAATGTTTGAGCTGTTGTAGTCTGGATAGGGAAATGGCCACAAGATCAGAGGATTGCAGGTTTGAATCCTGTATTACCAATAAAAAAAACACTCAAGTAGATATTTATTGTTTATTTTTCGCGAAACTGTGAAAGTTACAAATTCTTTAAATCATGTCAATTGGAACTAATATCTGACATATGACATGGATGTCAGCATGTTGTGCTTGGGCAGTATTAGGCTAACACTCAAGCAGTTGGCCTTGAAACATAATGGTTGCCAGTTCAATTCCCAGCATGGAATGTAGGTTTTAAAAAAAAATCACATTCAAACATTATTGTTTTAGTATGATGTCAGTTGGCCGGATTTGAAGTGGAATGTGTGAAACACATTTGACTGTTAATAATGAGTAAGTCCAATACTTTCTAACAAACAGGTCTAACTTTGTAATAATACAAAACCTGCATGACTCTTACCAGTTGAGGAGTGGCGTAGGGGATAGTCCTCTGCATGTAACCACACTAACATGTCTTTATCTTGAGGTTGAGAGTTCGAATCCTAAGGCTGGGGCACTCACTTTTTTGGTTGTTTTAGTTGTTTTTTTTATTGTTTACCAGCTTCTGTCTTGTGTACAGAAGAACCCATTCATGTCAGAACCATATAACCCTATTTTATTAAAATGTAACATAAAATACAAACTTCTCTAAAAATGGTGAATCTGTCAATGGGGGATAGATTTACTCAACACCATGTGACCATCAAACCACAACTGACAACTTGGCATGGAAAAATGTGTCTATCAACCTCACTTCAAGGTAAGAAAAGACCCATAAAAGTGTGTTGGTGTGTATGTGTAGTAGTTTACTATGTTGCTGTGTGTGACCTTAGGTGCTCTTGATGCTACACTGTGTGTATGTTATGTTAGCAGTTTGGCTTAGTATGTTAGCTACTGCTAGTTAGGCTAGCATTGTGTAGGCCTTTCATTCAAATCTTTTTCTTGTATCATACATCTGCAGTGTATTTGCAAGTGATACGTTGCAATTTCATGATGACATATTGCACATGTAACTTTTGTATAAACCAGTGTAGCAAACCCTGTGATCATGCTGTAGGGGCCTAATCTAACAAGTCCTCATGAAAGCCTTACACTTATTATTTATGCTCCACAGGCAGCCGATATGGGACCACAAGAACTCTATGATCTATCAGCTCTGCTCAACACTCCAAAGGATAAACAACTGACTGTGTTGTGAAGTCTGACACTATTTTGGGGGACATGTTATTGCAAGTTATATGGAGCTCCTTCAGCCTCCAACTCCTAATAAAAGATTCAGAAATGGACAACAAATAAATGACTAAATTGCCTAATGTGTTGAGGTTGATTTGTAATGTGTTCTTTGTAATGTATTGACAGTTGACTCTATGACTGGGTCTACATTTTAGAACAGATTGTTGTGCATTGTATGATTGTTGTGTCATTGTCTACTGTTTTTTTGTCACTCACATGGAACAAAATGAAAAAAAAAACTTGATATAAAGCATTGTTCACGTTTGTGGAATTAAAGTTCATGTTATATTTGGTTTAAACAGAGGGGTGGTAGCCTAGTGCATTAGTATAAACCAGCAATCAAAAAGCCAACCAAGATTTTTTTTGGCTCTAAAATGGGAAAACATAAAACTTTTAATTTTGAAATCAAAAACTTAGAGCCAATATAGCTAAACATGCTGTGCTTGTTTACTTTAAACATTTAACTCTCTGCTAAGTACTAATTGCATTGATTTTTGCATCATTCTCGAAATATTTATGTCAATGGAGCATGTTAGATCTTTGAGTAGCAGCTACTAAAACATTCAAGATTTCATTTTTTCTCATAACATTTGTTTTCACATAACATGTCTGATTTTATGTAAGACTTACGTAAACGTTTTAGTTTTCAACTCAAATCTTTTGTGTAAACCATTGTTTCTGTGTATTTTAGAGTTTGGAGTACATACTTGACTTGGGCTGCTAAAAACTAAAAATCTAATTATGGAATTAATGTTTTCAATATTTTCAGTCCTTTCAAAGTTTTTGATCATCTGCTTAAAGATTTTGTGTCCTGCATATGCATGAATGTCTGTAGTATTTACTTAAAACATTTGGTCACAAAACTAAAACTTTAACGGGAATAAGTTTCCACAAAAGTTTAGAGTTCGTGGAACATGTTGGGGTTAACAGTGAGGATGAATTACATTGCAGATTCATCTGAGTGCAACACAGATGAAAAATAGGGCTGACACACAATTTAGTGTAAAACCTTCCCCCTTTTCTGCACACCAGAGTGATATTTAAATGGCATGATCCATCAAAGTGCCATCTCATCTGTCTGACCTGTCTTCTGCTGTCAACCTGAGGCCGTGAAATCTCACTTGGATAGTTTTCAAATAGTGATGTGTTGTGAAATATAGTTTAGAGGAGGTTAGAATCTCTTCCTGCCGCCTCATCTGTCAAACCTGTCTCCTGCTGTTGCATTGGTGTGCAGAGGTGTGACCTAAAGTCATAGCATCTAATGTGGATGTTCAAACAAGCCAGTGGTTCCCAAACTCTTGGAAACTCCAACTCCCATTGTCATTGTGACATAGAACTCCACAGCACACAAGTGCACACTGCAAAATTACATGTATGCCTCACCAGTGCACTCAGTCATGGAGGAGGATGGGGGAGAGCACTGGTTAATTACTCCCCCCACCAACATTGAGTAATGACCCCCCCCCCCACCCCCCATATTCTTAGGCAATTGTTTTGTCCAATATCGTTAGATTTTCCATTAATAGTTTGTCTATTGATGTTGCCATCATTTCCCAGGAAGAGCCAAATTAATTAAGATGAATACGGTTACTAACCAATTTATGGAATTATGTTAGCTTTTAACCTGTGGATTTCTCTTCTTAAGCGGGCTTGCCACGCTTATAGTAATCTCTAAGTCAAGTCTGTTGCTTGCTTGCTTCTTTTGTGCAGGTCTGTAAAAATGGAAACCGCTTCTCCTCCTAGACCTTTCGAGATAGAGACACCGTTCAAACACAAAAACATTTCCTGCTCGGCTTGAAGATTTCAAAAAAATGCTTTGTGTGTCCATACCCCTTGTCATTTCTTCGTTTTCGTCGATTTTGTGCAAGTTTGGGTCCCCATAGTAAACAATGGTAGAATGCTCATGAATTAAATGAAGGTTCCGGCCACTCTAGGGATCAGAGTGTAGGAGTTTTTTTGTTCATAAAACACTTTCACCTAGAAGTTTAGTTGAAGCGTTGTTAGCGAGATCTGCATATTGACTCCAAACTGTGAAAAGATCACGTCCCAACTCCCATTACTTTTAAATGGCAGTTATGTAAAAATTGCTGGGCTGGCCCAATGGCATTTCCTATTCATTTTTGAAGTGCCTTTCTGAAGAGGTCAGCGCATCTTCCACAAGAGGTCCATTTGTGACTGAACCGATTAACCAATAAACTTCATTAAAGGACTGTTAGAAAGATCACACACATTACTCCATTCTGTGAGCAGGACATGTGTCAATACTTTTTAGTTTTTTTTTACAACGGCAAGCTAAACATTAGAGACTGTTGTGATTCTACCCTCTGCTTTAGAGTACAATACTAACTGCCATACAGTGAATCACAACAGGTGCTGCCAATAAAGGGTTCCATCTCAACTGTCACATTCTCTCAACATTCTATTCTTAACGAGCACCTGCACTTAGAATTCTATTGTACAGCTCTTCAATGCAATGTGGTATTGTCTCAATGGCAAAGGTGCTGGATTAGAGATATAGAGGTTGTGAGTGATCATATGCAGTGTTCCTTAGCCCAGTGGTTTTCAAAGTGGGGGCTGGGGACCCCTGGGGGGCCGCGGCTGGTTGGAAGAAAAAGTATAGCAAAAAATAATAATGATTTATTAATGAATGTACACCAAGATAAGCAAAAATAAACTAAATCATATTCCCATCATTTGAGAACTGCATTATAATAATCTATTTCGTCTCTGAATTCTGTATGGGGCACTGACACACAGATCGAGACTAGGTTGTGAAAAAGAGTGCACAGAAAACAATTGTGTGGCACAGCCTGTGTCAAAAAAGAGTGCACAGAAAACAATTGTGTGGCACAGCCTGTGTCAGGGGGGCCTTGACTGGAGTCTATCAGTATATGGGGGCCTCGTCATGGTAAAGTTTGGGAACCCCTGCCTTAGCCAACTTAAAATAGCATGTATGTAATTTAGTATGTCCCCAAAACGCAGAGCTACAACACTTTCAAGATGGCTGAATCCAAGATGGCTGAATTGTTTGCCCCAACTGACTGGGTGGATGGATTTTTCCCACGTTTAGCTTTGTTTTCACAATAGTAGTTTGTTTTTACAGTTTTTCTTACAAACTTACAAACAATTTTCGGAATCAGTTCTCGAATTCTCAAAACTTTACACACAAATCTCCAAACCTCACACACAACGGGCCATACTCTTCACTACCTCTGAAAAATGCACGTCTTGTCTAAAAACAATGTACTCTCTTCTAAAAAGGTCATTTTGTTCTCAAATGAAACCCACAAGCAGTCATTTTGATAGGCCTACACTCTTATGTGAACCATTGAACACTAATATGCACAAGGTACAACTCTATACTCAACTTGACACACAGTAGGAACTTATTTTCTTAACGAGTGTTCTACTTACTTATACGGCTTATTATACTGCCGAAATGAGAAAAGAGCCACTAAATAAACATTTTTTTCGAAAAAAAAATAAGGGTTTATTAAACGAATGCAGCCTGAATGCAGCTGCGAAAAGTAGTCCTCGGAACGTTCGTTCCTAAGCAACACTCCAATGCTTGGACTGGCTACAAAAGGGTTGAAACATATAGTCTACTCGCACACGTGGGCCCTTTTTATTACGTTGGCGCAAACTATTGCCACACTGCCTGCAATAGCCGCTTCCAAAGGGATTTCACTCCATGCAGTGATTGGGGTTGTGAAAGACTGAAAAGCCTAGGCTAGACATGCACCAGACCCTGATTTTTAGGTAACATGCCGGATACCGGATCCACTGCTTAAGATCCTGCCGGACCCGGACCCTGTGAAAAACTCTATTACCCTGACGGATCCGGAACCGGAACCGGATACGGTGCATCTCTAGAAAATAACAAGTTATTTTAGGCAGCACCATTGAAACCCATTCATCCTCCACTTGTCCGTGATCACCATCAAACTTCAATACCACCTGAAGAACTGAAGTCATTCTGACTGGTTAAAGATTATCTGATACTATCAAGCATGATGAAACAATTTCTAAGGAAACTACAATACTTAAAAAGTGCTTGATGCAGCAAAGTGTGAGTAGCACATGCATTTTGATAGTGATGAAAGTGTGAATGGCTGAAACATTTTAAGAACTTGTAACACCCTTGCAACAAGCAGCCCCATCTAAACCAATCTGCTAATCAGTGCCTGGCCTCATCTGAGTAGGGCTGTTATGCCATTATTCAATTACGGGCGTCACCTGCCAAGGGCCTGATGACTCTGGTCACATGGTACTCTTGCACCTGTATATAAATCTGGACTATCAACACTTCAGTTGCTTGCCTGCCTGCTGGCTGGCCTGCATGGCACAGCATAGCACTTGTTTGCCTACAAGCTTGCCTACAAGCTTGCTTACATGCTTGCACACTTTCCTCTTTGTGAAAGCTTGCTGTATGTGGCATCATTTGTGGCATTGTTGCATATAATGTGCCTGCTGCAAATTAGGCATTGCTTTGAGAGCTAGCTTGTAGTGCTGCTTGTTTGCTGTGCTACTTGGTGTAAAATATTTTTTTAAAGACTGACCAATGCTATATTCATCATTGGCTCATCAAGAGATACAGTAAAAAGCCCACCTTGCACACTATCATTGTAACATAGCACTGCGTACTCTGAAATTTTATTCATGCCCACACTTTCAAAGGACCACCGCAAACCATTTTCTCAATACAGCATAGCGCCATAGTATCATGCTCAAGGCACTCCAGTCATGGTGAACGATGGGAGGGTGGGGTGGTAACATGGCCAGGGTACCACAGTTATGGAGAATGATGGGTGGGGTGGGAAGTTGCCATGGCCATATTCATGAATACAACTATGACCCAGTATTTGCCTGTCATCACACTGTACAATTCAACTTTTTAACTGAAATGTACTGTTATTTTTCTGTAGAGTACTGTTATTTAACAGTTCAATTGCTGCTGAAAAAATGTTATATACTGTGATACATTAAACAGCAATGAGCTGTATTTGATTTTTGGTGTGAAATAACAGTAGAATTACAGGTAAATATAATTGCCAGTAACTGCCGTTATTTTGCAGGGAAATTTTCTTAGAGTGTGGTTTATTTCTCCTCCTCCTCCTCCTCCCTGTTTGACCACAGGTCCTGGTGTGTTACAAGGGCCTGCACCTGCAAGCAAAGGCGCACACAATTAGACTCGACCCTGGAGTTCTGCGAAATAAACAAACGAGTCCCCACTGAAAACAAATTAGGCAAGACTTTTACTAACCTGATAGGATGTGGCTCCATCTCTGCCTGTCGGTGGTGCTTGGAGCCCAGTAGCTTTTTAGGCTGGTCTCACATCTGTGGCCGGTGACGGTCATGATTTCCCTGGTCTCCAGTCCAGCCGATGATAGCATTTGGACGGCGGTACTACGCAGGCTGTGGTTTGTGTAACGCCTTGAAAGCCCACAGACCTGGCTGATATTGGCCATCATGCTGCCAAGGTAGTTCTTTCCCATCGGTTCCCTAGAGAACCAAATGTTTTTTTGGTCCAGAATGGCCTGATCTTGCTTGATTGGATGGAGATACAATGCTGTCGCGTCAGATGGGCACAGCGACAGATACTTTTTGAATGTCTGTACAGGGCAGTTGGGGTTGCCTGGCTCCGAGTATATGCATCCCCGGTACACCTGTTGACATGGATCTCTGGGGTCTTTGTGGTTCTTTGTCTCAGCATTGTGGGTGAGGGTGATGTAGCCTACTCGTTGTAGTTTTCATCTTTTTTTTTAACTCGAAAGAGGCGGGTGTGAGCTCTCTGTTCCCTTCTCTTCCTCTCCTGGCGAGGTGTAACTGCGTATTGAACCACACCCTCCTCACCAGTCCGGTGGCAGTGGAGGTCGAGAGGGCCGGTGTCCTGTTTATATGAGCGACCCGTCGAGATGTGATTCTCTTCGCTACTGAGCATGCGCACGCATGCGCACACCATCGCGGTGGTTTTCGCGGGTGATTGCCCATCGAATTGTGAGACCGCAAGTTACGATAGGATCCCATGAGACTGTCAACTTTAGTGACTCAAACTGTAGCCTATGCCCTCCAGAGGTTACCACCAGTCATCCATAGTCTAGTATAGCCGCCTGTCCACCGACTGTCATGGACTGAAAGTTACGATATAGTCTATCCCCTGGGGGGAAAACGGGAAATAGCGTGGATCATCCAGCAGATCATTGGAAAATCTGCGAAATAGCGTGGCCTCGAACATTTGCTACTTTGTTGTCTAACCGTAATCGCTCACACACTCAGCCTCGAACATTGTAACATCGATCAGAAAAGACTATTTATGTAGAGGAGGCGTTCTCATTGCAAAATGGAAAAAATCGCCACCTCTGATTGAGCTGTCAAAATGCTCCCTCCACCCTTTTCACTCAAGAATTTGAATCGACTGCATTGTAAAATGCCTGAACATGATTAAGAAATGCACTGGTGGGGATGTTATGGAAATATGATTCCGGTCATTAAAAGACAGACATCTACCAAAACAAATGGCCACAATAGGCCTACGCTATCTGCTATCTGGGGATATTTAAAGCGCGCTTGTTTATCCCCATACACATGATTTCATGTGGCAATTTGCCTTGCGAGCCCACGTCGCATTGAAACCAAACCAACAGCAAATGACTGCATTAAACAACCCGTAGCCAGGCCCTGATCCCAAACACTTTCTCCAGTATTTGCGCAAACTCAACTCAGTCTCTTTCATATGGCACGTTTCTTAACTTGCTCAAACGAGAGGCTGACGTGGTCAGCAGCCGCACGTTCTTATTAAACTCCGCACGAACGATTGCACACCCCTGTCCGTGAAATAAACAAAGTAATGGTTATTAAAACAGTCCTACGTGGACCGATTGAAACGCCTTCCGCGGAAAATCAAGGTCGCTCATTTAGATGAGGCATCGCAAATCGATAGAACACCACTATCGAATAGGGCGACCGGTCGCTCATCTCGACGAGGCAACACATCTCGACAGAACACCGGTGTCCTGTCTATATGAGCGACCCATCGAGATGTGATTCTCTTCGCTACTGAGCATGCGCACGCATGCGCACACCCTCGCGGTGGTTTTCGCGGGTGATTGCCCATCGAATTGTGAGACCGCAAGTTACGATAGGATCCCCTGAGACTGTCAACTTTAGTGACTCAAACTGTAGCGCAAGTTACAATAGGATCCCCTGAGACTGTCAACTTTAGTGACTCAAACTGTAGCCTATGTCCTGAGGTTACCACCAGTCATCCATACTCTAGTTAGCCTACAGCCTGTCCACCGACTGTTATGGACTGAAAGTTACGATACCGGTAAATAGCGTGGATCATCCAGCAGATCATTTAATTTAATAATGGGAAAATCTGCGAAATAGCGTGGCCTTGTAGCCTACATTTGCTAGGCTACTTTGTTGCATAACCGTAAGCGCTCACACACTCAGCCTCGAACATTGTAACATCGATCAGAAAAGACTATTTATGTAGAGGAGGCGTTCTCGTTGCAAAATGGAAAAAATCGCCACCTCTGATTGAGCTGTCAAAATGCTCCCTCCACCCTTTTCACTCAAGAATTTGAATCGACTGCATTGTAAAATGCCTCAACATGGTAATAAGAAATGCACTGGTGGGGATGTTATGAAAATATGATTCCGGTCATTAAAAGACAGACATCTGCCAAAACAAAGCCACAATACGCTATCTGCTATCTGGGAATATCTAAACCGCGCTTGTTTTCCCCCTGATTTCATGTAGCAATTTGCCTTGCAAGCCCACGTCGCATTGAAACCAAACCAACAGCAAATGACTGCATTAATCAACCCGTAGCCAGGCCCTTATCCCAAACACTTTCTCCAGTATTTGCGCAAACTCAACTCAGTCTCTTTCATATGGCACGTTTCTTAACTTGCTCAAACGAGAGGCTCACGGTTGTCAGCAGCCGCATGTTCTTATTAAACTCTGCACGAACGAGTGCACACCCCTGTCCGTGAAATAAACAAAGTAATGGTTATTAAAACAGTCCTACGTGGACCGATTGAAACGCCTTCCGCGGAAAGTCAAGGTCGCTCATTTAGATGAGGCATCGCAAATCGATAGAACACCACTATCGAATAGGGCGACCGGTCGCTCATCTCGACGAGGCAACACATCTCGACAGAACACCGGCGAGTCTTTGATGCGCTGGAGGTCTGCTGGTGAAATGGCCTGGTGGTGTTGGCTACAGTCTTTTCCACTTTTGCGTAGATCTTTCAGGACCGATTTGAAAACGTTATTAGGCCTACTGCTCTTAAATGCCGTGTTGTGGTAGATGTTAAACTTGCTGTAGTACCTGCTGATGCCTCCACGGAGAGCAGCATAGCTGGCCACGGAATACTTCTTGCCTTGCACGTTTCTTACAGAAGCATAAAACAATCTTAACACTTTGTCGAGAGCTACTTCATCAAATTCGTCTAATTCGGTTCTTATGTTTTTTTTCCCCAATAGAAATTCTTTGAAAACCTTGATGGTCCATGCCGTGCTCCTTTTGGTATTTATCTCATGGCGATTTTCTTCTATTTGCTCCAGTTCCTCCTCCGTCAGATCCTGGTGTCTTTTGGGTTTTGGTGGTGTCAAGAATTGCGCTTCCCACCAGCGCTGAGCATTTTCATATTCTCCATAAATGTTAAAATTAATTGGAAACTCCATTGTTGGCCGAGAGGTGTCGCCAAATAGCAGGCATAAACAGAAAAAAAATAGCCGTTGCAGAATATTTACATTCGAAGTTGCCGAACTACTTGCGGAGTGATCCAATTCACGTGAATCCAAGTGACAAACTCGTTGCCATTGGCAGCGGGTATTATTAGTTGGGCATTACAGAAAAGTAGTGACCATCGAACGTTGGGGCCTCCCATTGAAAGTGAATGGGAGCTCTTGCACCATTCTAGAGTGCAGTATAATAATGTAAAATATTGGATAACCACATGAAAGTGATGTCCTGTATAACATATTTTGGAGTTCAAAAACTAAACAAATGTGTTTTCTCACTGCATCTACTCGTGATTTCATCAATATCAAATGCAATGTGTGTCCTTATCATTGAGAGTAAATAGAATGGAGGCCAAAATTCTATTTCATTGTTGAAGCCAAGTTGGAGCCAAGGTTGGACCCAAAAAGACCAAAAAATGGCCAAATCCCATTCATTCCTATGAGAGACATAAAACCCTGTATCTCCCTTAAATGCCACTCCAGGGGGATCATTTTTCGCTCAACTAGTAGGTCCCCTTGCTCTCCAACTTACCAGGGTGGTGATTTTTTGTGGTGATGTTTTATTTTAGAGAGATATTAAAAGTTAAATTGACCAATGAGCATCAGAACATGGTTTGATTGACCGTTAGAAGTCTTGTTGTTGTCCAATCAGCACCTGCGTTTGGCGTTGCTAAGGTGGAATGTAAGTTGGAATGTTCCCAAATCTGGCTTCAAAGCGTTGAATGGCAAATAGCGTTGATTTGGCGTCCATTCTATTTACAGTCAATGGTCCTTATGGGGTGATGATTTCAGATTGTAAACCGGTATGAAGAGAGTTTGCCCATGTGATGAGGAAGTGAACATAGTATGGCAGTTGATTTTAGTATTTTGAATGACAGTGTGTTCAATGCGACAACCAGGGTTTAACTTCATGAAAATTGTGTGTAATCCAGATAATTGTGTGTAGTGGTTTGAAAAGAGTGTGTTTTAAAACTGAAATATGAGTGTAAAGAAGGAATTGTGTTTAGTGTTCAGTGACATTGGCTAGGGGAGTTGGGAAATGGGTGAGATGTTCCGAGAATTGTGTGTGAAGTACCAGAAATTGTGTGCAAGCAATTGAGAAAAACTGTAATTTAGGTATAGAAATATCAAAAATAAAACTGCTCAGCTCTGCCCCAAAAGGCAAGCCCACTTCCACCATTTTCTGTGAGAATGCAATCTAGTTTATGCAAAGTCTCTTCTGTCCACGACCAGCATTACCTTCACGACCCTCCCTGGGGGTCCTGACCCCAAGGTTGGGAACCATAGACATACGCATTTATAGTAAATTATAGTCTAGAGGTCGGTCATTTTGAGCGCATCACAGTAACATGACAATTTCCTTCCACCATCACACCCTTACTGTATTTCTGTTTCACACCGTAATTGAAATAGGATAGAACATTTTTTCTATCATTTGGCAGTCGGTCACAGAGTTCACATGTTCTTTTCAACATCAAGCGAAAATGAATCACTGAATCAATCAATCGATTTGTCAGCCAGTCAACCTGTAATTTTCTCTACATTCTCTACTCTACATTCATTCTCCTAAGTCTAATTAAGGGGCATGGGTGCCATAGGATTGATGCCAAAAAATGTCAGCGCACCTGCTAAGGTTTTCTCTATGAATTGATTATTTTAAGAGCAAAGAAATCCTGCACACTGTCCATTCCACCAACAAACTTTAATACATTGTTTCGGTCATCCGACCTTCTTAATGTTGTATTAAAGTTTGTTGGTGGAATGGACAGTGTGCAGGATTTCTTTACACTTGAATGACATATCCTACGCACCTGCCCACCTACAGAGGTGTGCAAAAGCGTCGGTAACACTTTCTATGAAGCCCATATCTATAGCGCATTATGAGCACATTTATAACAAATTATAATGCACATTATAAGTACTTACAACGCATTACGACTACACCGATGATGTTTCATGATGCTTTATGTTAACAGTAATGAATAACCATGAATCTAGCTTATAATACTTTATAAATCCAAGGGTATTATGAGTGCTCATGACTGGATATAAACTACAGGCTGCCTGATGAGGCTTACAGTACATTATGATGCATTATAGATGTGCATTATACAGTGCATTATAGATGCATCCATATGAACTTCACTTTACTTAGAGCACACATTGATGACTTATGATCTCACATGAAACATTATAGCATTGTATGAGCCCTTATGACAGTTTATCATCCAGGTCTGTGCATAGAGGGGTATAGGTACTCATAATGTACTATAAGCCCCATCAGGCAACCTGTAGTTTATAGCCAGCCATGTGCACTCATGACACCATTGGATTTATAAAGCATTATAAGCTAGATTCATAGTTATTCATAACTGTTAATATAAGCATCATGAAGCATTATGAGTGTAGTCATAATACGCTGTAAGTAATTATAATGTGCGTTATAATTTGTTATGAATGCGCTTATAATGTTGGCTTTAAGTAAAGTGTTACCAAAGCGTCTTCTTGAACAATTATTTTAAGAGCACCATATCGATTTTGAAACACTAGTTACAGTACAATGGATTTTTTTTTAAATTTCACAACATTCCTTATATGTAAGCTAAACAAAACGTTTCAAAATGTTTCAACTGATGAACATTATTGTGTTATGTTATGAGTATTATGCCCCCCCGCAGAACAAATTGCTGTGCACCCTGCTTTTATTGCTGTGCAGTAGGATATAAGTGGCATTAAACAATAAATAAGCAGACAGGAACTTGTATTCAGATTAACTTGCCTTCTTGGTGGTTCGTATTCAGTGCTTTACTGCATTTGCTTTTGGAAAAATGTAATATATATATATATATATATATATATATATATATAATATATATATATATATATTTTTTTTTTTTTTTTTTTTTTTTTGCAAAATCGTTAAAGGGGGGGCTAATACTAATGTAAGGGTGGCTAAAGCCCCCCTAAAATAGGACTAACAACGGCCCTGAATCGTTTCTCCCACTCTCCCACCCTGCCATCTATGACAGTAAAACAGTAAACATCCACACTAACGGACAGTAACCTCCCTTTTCGGGCAAATGAAAATGAACTAACACCATTATAAACAATTCGGTCTTAAGGCCTTGGTAACCAGTTAGATGATCATGATCCTTATCATGGAATATCTTTTTTCTTTTCTTTTTTCATGCAAAGTCTCTTCTGTCCACGACTCCCCAGCAGTACCTTCACGACCCTCCCCAGGGGTCCTGACCCCCAGGTTGGGAATCACTGACATAAACATCTAGAGTAAATTATAGACTAGAGGTCGAATTCCCTTCCCCCATCACAATCTTGCTATATTCCTGTTTCACACCTCAATGGAAATAGGACTTTTTTCTATCATTTGGTGGTCTGTCACAGAGCTGTGACATGTTCTTTTCCACATCAAGCAGAAATGAATGAATCAATCGATCAATCGATCTGTCAGCCAGTCACGCTTTAATTTTCTCACCTGACTTCCCTGCTGTCTGTGTGTGTGTTTGTGCGTGTGTGTGTGTGTGTGTGTGTGTGTGTGTGTGTGTGTGTGTGTGTGTGTGTGTGTGTGTGTGTGTGTGTGTGTGTGTGTGTGTGCATGTGTGTGTGTGTGTGTGTGTGCGTGTGCGGCTGTGTGTGTGTGTAGAGATGCAGTGTAGGCCAGCTGATAGTCTGGGCCAGGAGGAGCTGACACTGGTGCAGCAGGGCAGGGAGGCTTTGCACACGGCACTCGCCATCCTAGACGACCCACGAGGATGGAGGACCGAGATTGCACAGGTGCTTACTACTACTACTATTCACACTACTAGGGGCCTACTACTACTACTACTATACTACTACTACTACTACAGTACTACTACTGAAACTAAACTAGACTAAAAAACTGCTAAAGTAAATATACTACTAGAACTGCTGCTGCTGCTGCTGCTGCTGCCACAAGGTATACAGTCCTGTACTAATAATGCAACTAATTTTCATAATAATAAATGTGCTTCTTCTGCCATATTAATGCATAAGAGGTGGATGTCTCTGCAGGGTTGTCTGCACTAACCCTTATCTGTATCTTAACATGAATACAAATCCCTCCAGCTTGAATAAGTGAATGAATGAATGCATGGTTGAATGAATGAATGAATGAATGAATGAATGAATGAATGAATGAATGAATGAATGAATGAATGAATGAAGGAAGGAATGAATGAAGGAATGAATAGCCTGGCTGACTGACACGTCATTATTGTTATCTCCCTGAGAGCTGTCTCTGTGCCATGTGCCATGGGTTATGTTGGTCTCCAGGACGATGGCGTGGTTGTTTACAGCAAGGTGTTGCCGGGGGCGAAGAAAGTGTTCCGGATGGAGGCGGAGCTTGAGGCTAGTCCTGAGGAGCTGCATGACATCCTGTTTGCCCGGGTGGAGGACATGAACGCATGGAACCCCAGCATCAGCGGAATCAGAGTAAGTCCAGATGAGGATGGATGTGTTGCAACTAGGGCTGGCGATAAAGAAAATCACTAAAAAAAAAAGTTGATCACAAAATTAAGAATATGACTAAAATAAAAGGCCTAATGAAAATAAAAAATAATAACTTAAAAATAATAATAAATTAGTAATAAAAATAATGAACCATATTAGCAGCATATTACAGTAAAGAATTTTAGTTGGTCAGGGTGGAGGATACTAACCCCAGCATTGGCTGAATCAAAGTGAGAGTGGAACACACATGCGCTGGAGCTAGGGCTGGGCATAATTTTAAAAAATGGGGATGGGGACAAAAAATATGATCTCCTCTGTGTTCTTGTACCTCACAATCTGAGAAGGACTCGGTTCTTGTGAAGAAGGAGGATCACCGGATGGACTCAGACATGGAAGTTTTAAATCTAAAATAAATGATTCATTAACCTTTATGAATACATTTCATGAAGTTCAAAGTTCAAATTTAAACATCCACGCCTGCAATGCTCTGATATTCCTCCTTCATTTATAGAGTAAACATACTGGAGAAAGGGCTGGGGATGAAAAATGGGGGAATGGGGTACACTCTAAGAAAATTTCCCTGCAAAATAACGGCAGTTACTGGCAATTATATTTACCTGTAATTCTACTGATATTTCACACCAAAAATCAAATACAGCTCATTGCTGTTTAATGTATCACAGTATATAACATTTTTTCAGCAGCAATTGAACTGTTAAATAACAGTACTCTACAGAACGTTCACAGTATTAGTATTGTTAAACTGAAAGTGCTCTACAATATTTATACAGTAGTATAGGTACACTACAGTTAAAAAGTTGAAGATGTACTGTGAGATAGCAGGCAATTACTGGGTCATAGTTCCATTCATGAATATAGCCATGGCAACTTCCCTCCCACCCATACCCTGGCCATGTTACCGCCCCACCGTCCCATCGGTCACCATGACTGAAGTGACTTGAGCATGATACCATGCCGCCACTATGCTATATGGAGATGCTAGTTTGCGGTGGTCCTTTGAATATGAAGGGCATGAATACAATTTCAGTGCAGGCCTACGCAGTGCTATGTTACAATGACTGTGGGAGTGTGTGAGGGGGGCTTTTTAATGTATCAGCTCTTGATGAGCCAATGATGAAAATGTCATTGGTCAGTCTGTAAAAACGTAATTTGCACCAAGTAGCACAGCAAAAAAGCAGCACTGCAAGCTAGCTCTCAAAGCAATGCCTAACTTGCAGCAGGCACATTATATGCAGCGATGTGACAAATTATGCTACACACAGCAAGTGCCACAAAGCAAGCTTTCACAAAGAGGAAAGTATGCAAGCCTGTAAGCAAGCTTGTAGGCAAGCAAGTGCTATGCTGTGCCATGCAGGCCAGCCAGCAGGCAGGCAAGCAACTGAAGTGTTGATAGTCCAGATTTTTATACAGGTGCAAGGGTACCATGTGACCAGAGTCATCAGGGATTTGGCAGGTGAAGGTCGTAATTGAATAATGGCATAACAGCCCTTAGTACTCAGGTGAGGCCAGGCACTGATTAGCAGATTGGTTTAGATGGGACTGCTTGTTGCAAGTGTTACAAGTTCTTAAAATGTTTCAGCCATTCACACTTTCATCACTATCAAAATGCACGTGCTACTCATACTTTGCTGCATCAAGCACTTTTTAAGTATTGTAGTTTCTTTAGAAATAGTTTCATCATGCTTGATAGTATCAGAGAATCTTTAACCAGTGAGAATTACTTAAGTTCTTCAGGTGGTATTGAAGCTTGATGGTGATCACGGACAAGTGGAGGATGAATGGGTTTCAATGGTGCTGCCTAAAATAACTTGGTTGTTTCCACTAGAGATGTACAGGGTCCAAAATCCGGTTCCGGATCCGGCAGGATAATAGGGTTTTTCACAGGATCCGGATCCGGTTCCAGGATCCAGGATCCGGTAGCCGAGGCTTTTCAGTCAAAATAGTTTGAGCCAACGTGATAAAAAAGGGCCCACATGTGTGAGTAGGCTATGTGTTTCAACCCTTTCGTAGGATCCGGTATCCGGTTCCGTATCCGGCAGGATCTTAAGCAGTGGATCCGGTATCCTAAAAATCAGGATCCGGTGCATCTCTAGTTTCCACAACGGCGAATGCTGCTATTGTGCAGTACTTACTGTTTATGCTCAATATGTGACTCAAAGTAGTATTTTCACAGTAGTTGTCTGTTTTTTCGAAAAACAGTAGAATGCTGTTGCAGAATTGCCCTAAATTAACAGTTATTTGTTACAGTGTAGGTAAAAAAAATCCCAAATAGGTTTTAAAAAAGAAAAGATTTACGGTATGGATTTTCACAGTCATGGCTGTGCTAAGCACAATCACATAGATATGAGCGGTGCTGACAATGAGCTGTGCAGTTGCTGATGTGCTGCAGTTCTGATTCTACACTGAGGGAGTGAAATATAACACTATTCTAGCCTAGTTGGTTGTAGCCTACTCTCTAAGTTTTGAATTAACACTGCGAGATTGTACTGTGCGTGCAGGGGAAGTTTAATTAGTTTGGCAAACAGAGGCAGAGGTGCATGTAACTAAGTCAAACTGCGGTAAATGCATTGCAGTAAACCCTCCACAATTTTCATAATCTTATCTAATAATTCAAGAAACGTCTGTCTGTCCGCCAGATCTGTCTGTTCCACATATAACTCCCTCAGCATGGCACCAACAAATTAATTGTGCATCCCTTGTTGATTGAGGCAAAAAAATATTAAACAAAAATAATTGAAAATATATTTTTTTAAAGTTGATATGAAAACTTAGCCTGGCGACGCCATTCCATGTACTCCACCCAAAGAATTTGACTCCGCACATCGTCTGGCAAAAGCCTCCAGCTTGGTTCTCTCAGTGTTTAGCCAATCAGCAACCAGTTAAGAGTGATGACACAGAACTCACCCGCGAAGTCTGTTGCTGATTGGTATATTCACACGTTTGTTTTAGTTATTTGTATGCTATTGCGACGCTACATCGTAACAGTCATGCTAATAAAGCACAATATGGGTTTCAATTTGAATTCGGAACTCCAATGAATTTAAATGGCAGATCATCTTCCACCCTCCACGGAGACAGCTTCCTCTTGACTTTGGCCAGACTGTTTGATGGAGTCAACAGTCGCTCTCGCCAGGCTAATGAAAACTACTCTTAGTCTTAAGTAGCAGAATTAAGGGCAATGATGGCTGCTGGATAAAAACAGTTAATAAGTCTATTTGTCCTTATTTGCATACAGTATATCTGTATCTGCTACCAGATGGCAGCAGTTCAAAGGTTGTAGCCTGGGTGTGACGTGTGCCTACGGTATGGAACTGCGTTTAAATGGTGCAAGCCAAAAACATTCATTCCATGGACAGCAATGGTTTGACTTACAAGGCTAGATGATCACCATTAGTGCCACCTCAGTAACAGTCAACACATAAGATCAGATGATTGGAGCACATGGGGGCCCTGTCAATCTGAATGTGGAAAATTGAAAATGTATTCAAAATCGTGTCGGTTTTAGGGGATTCACAGATGGTATCCTAAAGATGTCAGGCTATTAAGTGTCCCTGTAAGATGGGACGTGTCGAGTCACAGAACACACACGCGGCATCAAAGCAAGCAGTGCTGCTAATGGACATCTCCACATGAACCCAAGCAGGGCTGCTGACAGCTTTGGCAGGGCCCAGGACAAAGTCGTCTGATAGGGCCCCCCAGCATAATACATGCAATGTAATGAGGACCCAATTCTGGGCCCCCTCTCTCACTGGGCCCGGGACAACTCTCCCCTTTGTCCTTCCTGTCGGCACCCCTGAACACAGGCCATAACATTGTTTTCATCGATGTCAAAATAGAAAGATACTTATGAAAGGAAGTCACTTGCAATCTAGCCTTTTTGGTGCTCACAGTCTGGGACTGTATTCAGTTGAAAGCAAGTTGGTCCACTTCAAAGGAGACTGGGAATTACTGTAACAGGAGGACTCTGATGAAGACGCACTGCGTCGAAACGTTAGTCATGCTTGCACCACAATAAATAACAGCAACTGTGTGCTCCAGTCATTCTTGGCCCAGTCTCCTTTGAAGTCGACCAGCTTGCTTTCAACAGAAAGATATTTGTCTCGGTCCACCCCTACAGTGTTGCCAGATTGGGCGGTTACCTGCCGAATTGGGCTGCTTAGGATGACGTCTGCGGGTAAATATGGGAAAAATTGGATTTTTAACGGTTTTTCTGCAGTTTTATGCCCATGGAAATCAATGCAATTTGTTGAAATCGGGCGAAATTTAGCGCATTTTTGCGTTTTTTGAGAACCTTTTGTGCAGGATTTGATCAGACACATCTGGCAACACTGCACCCCTACTGCCATCAAAGTGGGTACAGTAGAGCAGAGGCGGGGAGCGTGGGAGTCACAGCACGCGTGGTGGCATCAAAGGGCGCAGTAGTGCTGCTGCTTGATGTCTCCTCATCGTCTTATGGCCATATCACCAGTGTGACCACCTTCACGTTGCTTACATCGAAGTCAGAATTGAAGTGACTTGATCTTATTCCCCCACCACCATCGCCATCAGAGTGTACAACAGCAGTACAACAGAGGCAGTTGGCATGTAGCGGGCATTAAATTGGATGTGTGGCAGCAACACAGCACAAGTGGCATCAAAGTGACATTAAGTTGGGTGTGTGGGAGCCAAAGCCCTTCGGGGCATTGGTGTCAGTTATATTGTTTGTGCTGCTGGATGTCTCCTTTTACGTCCTACCACAAGCAGTTTTAGCCTTAGCCATGTCACCAGTGTGTCCGCTCACCTTAGCGTTGCTTTCATCAAAGTCAGAAATGGAAGAGAATTGTCTTTGTCCACCCTCCCTTGGACCTATAGCAAATGGACGTCACATCATGTGGGAGCCACACAGCCACCAGTGGCATCAAAGTGTTGTTACATGTAAGATGGAGGTGTGAAGCCACATAGTAAGTGGTATCAAAGTGAGCAGTGCTGCAGCTGGTCTCCTTGATGTGTTCCAACAAAACCGTGATGGGGAGGCTCCAGGGCTCTGATTAAATCTGCTTGAACACAGCAGGAGAGAAGATGGAGAGAGGAGAGGGTTGAAAGGGAAGGGGAGAGGAGAGGAGAGGAGAGGAGAGGAGAGGATTGACAGGGAGATTAGGAGAGAGGAGAGGAGAGGAGAGGAGAGGAGAGGAGAAGAGAGGAGAGGAGAGGAGAGGAGAGGAGAGGAGAAGAGAGGTAAAAATAGAATAGAAGAGAAAAGAAAAGAGGAGAGGAGAGGAGAGGAGGACAAGAAAGGAAGAGATAGGAGAGGAGTGGAGAGGAGAGCAAACACACAAACACACACGCACGCACGCACGCACACACACACACGCACACACACGCACACACACACACACAGACCTGGTCCTTTGCTCATAGTCTCTCTTGTCACCGGCAGATCCTGCGGCAGATCGACACGGACACCATGGTGACTCACGAGGTCTCCGCAGAGACGGCGGGCAACCTGATTGGTCAGCGGGACTTCCTGAGCGTCCGCTACTGCAGCCGAGAGGACGAGCGCGTATACCTGTCCGGAGCGCCCACCTTGATGGACTCCATGCCTCCACAGAGAGGGTTCGTCAGGTGAGTTTGCTTTCAATTCACACAGACAAACACACATGCAAGTACGTGCACGCACGCACGCACGCACACACAAGCACGCACACGCACGCACACGCACGCAAGCACGCACACACACACACACACACACACACACGCACATACACAATACCCCCTCCCCCCATTCACACACCATTCGCACTTACCCAACTTCATCCAGCCCCCCGACGTTTAGCAAATATTTGGCCACACACAGAGAATAATAGATTTGCTGAAGAGGAAGAGGAGGTGCCTGCAGAGTGGAAGGATGAGATGGAGAGAGAGAGAGAGAGAGAGAGAGAGAGAGAGAGAGAGAGAGAGAGAGAGAGAGAGAGAGAGAGAGAGAAAGAGAAAAAGAAAGAAAGGGAGATATGAGGTGAGGTGAGGTTTGGAGAGCTTTGGTGAGATTGGAAGCTGGGGAACAGGCAACAGGCCAGCAGGGAGGGAGGCAGTCAGGCAGGCGCGCAGGGATGAAGGGAAGCAGGCCTGCAGGCAGGCGGGCAAGCATCTCCTTCTTAATAAAATTTTAAAGCCGGCTATATTTCCCGGGGAATTATGATTGAGTCCAGTTCACAGCTGACTGGATGTGATGATGGATCTCGTAAGGATATCGCATTGGGAGCATACTGTGTGATAGATCTCGTAGGGATATCGTATTGGGAGCATACTGTTTGATGGATCGCGCTGTCATGAGTCTGATGTAAACATAGTCTACTCTATGTCTTGTACTTTCACTGTAACCCTCATTTCCGCTGAGAGATACACTGTTGAGACTGAGTTTTAGTATTGATCTCCAGAAGCCCATCATCACTGCTTGTGCGTAGGATTAAGGTGGCACTTCTATAAAGCGCCTACAGTAAATCTTGCAAACCAAAACAGGAAGTCAATATGTCACTCACACGCATGCACGCAAACACGCACGCACGCGCACACACACACACACTCACTCAGAGAGAGAGAATGCTATAGCCTAAGTGGTATATCGTAGTAGGGGAGAGGTGGATCAGATGAAAGAAGGAGATACTGAGAAGTGGGATAAGGGGGGAAACAGAGAGGGAGAGAGAGAGAGAGAGAGAGAGAGAGAGAGAGAGAGAGAGAGAGAGAGAGAGAGAGAGATGAGAAAGGAAGATGTGTTAAGAGACTGGAAGCAGGAGGACAGGCAACAGGCAGGCAGGATCGCCTTTCTAATAAAATTAGATTGGCTTTTTGATTAAAAAAGGTTGGGTGAGTCCAGCTGACAGGTCATTGGATGCGTTGGTGCTGATAGATCACGAAGTAGAGTGAGTATATCTTGTATGGACAGATCTTATATAGATATCGCAGCCATGCACGGCATTTTTGTCACTTCTGACGCTTTAGCGTCTGTATTCGTAGCCGTGGGCATACAAAATAACAACAACAACAGTAATAATAATAATAATAATAATAATAATAATAATAATAATAATAAATTGTATTTAAAATAATAATAAAAAGAAACTGAAAGAATTGAAAGAATCCAGGGCAGGCTGTTTCGAATTTGGGAAAATAAGATGATCTTATTTTACCAAATAAGAGACTAACAGAAAATGGGCTTTGCCCTTTAGCCTACCGTACTGCTGCAGAATTACTATGTTTGCAAACGATCTTCCCGTGCAAGCCAAGTTTGGCGGTGTCTTTTTCAATTGCTAGAGAATGGTCACTTAGTCTGTATTTAGATAATAGTTGTCTTTGTTTATTGTTTTTAATGTCAGTCAAATATGGAGACAATTTGTAATTATATCTAATGGATTTAACGCACGCACGCACGCACGCACACACACACACACACCTTATCTCACATTTGATTTCCTCTTTTGCTTGGCTTTTACATAGGGCTGAGGATGGGCCGACATGCATTATTCTAGAGCCCAGTGACAATGACACCCGGAAGAGTCGTATGATTTGGCTTCTCAACATGGATGTCAAGGTAAGGAAGAAATTAAAACACGTGTCTGTCAATGAACGCTTCCTGACTAATACGGATGTCAAAGTAAGGAAGAAACGCAAAAAATGTGTCTGTCAATGAACGCTTTCTTACTAATACGGATGTCAAGGTAAGGAAGAAAAGCATAAATATGTCTGTCAATGAACGCTTTCTGACTAATACGGATGTCAAGGTTAGAAAGAAAAGCGTAAACTTGTCTGTCAATGAGCGCTTCCGGACTAATACAGATATAAATAAGAAAAGCCAAAACGTGTCTGTCAATGAACGCTTTGTGACTAATACGGATGTCAAGGTAAGGGAAAAAAGCAAATACACGTTTCTCATTGAACGCTTTCTTACTGATACCAAACTAAAGAGGTGTCAATCACAGGTTCAGAAAGTAAAAACCCTGTCACAAATATCGTGACCCGTTTTGAATCAGCTGATTGTTTTGAGAGCTCAATACATTAGACCAGCTACTGATTGAAGTCACCTGCTTTGGAAGGAAATGGTGACAGGTCTTTTTACTCTCAGGACCCAGAACTGAATCCTCAGCCTAATTACAACTTTACGGGACAGGACTGAATGATAATAGGTGAAACTCAAGGCCAGAGAGCCTTGGCGGCCATATTGAAAGTCGGCCATCTAACATACCAAGTCATGCACTTGTCACAGGGTTTCAGTCCGCAAGACTTCAGTTCATCACTTTCAACGTAACCCATCCGGATGACTGGTGATCTTTAAGCCTCCATGACCAGTGCAGAACTGCCACAGGCAGGCTGCTTGCAGTCAATTTGAGCTTGCACCCATTCAAATTAAACACAGTTGCTAGATTAGCAATGACCATACTGAAATGTATGACCAATGACTCTGTGTTGTCATGTAGTGAAGTGAAGCAATATGGTAGTTTTCAGTGATTCGGACTGGTGGAATGGTGTACAAACGGCCTTTCAAATGAGCATATATCGAGGCTGGATGGGGATGGACTCCTTTTCCAACTTTGTCAGGCGGGCGGGAAAGCATGTGGAGATTCTAGCTGCCTCACTAGAGGCCATATATTATATTGGAGCGTTATTGTCACACGCTTTTGATCGTCAAGTATTTGTAGATGATAATGTCAACATGGGCCACAGTACATTGTGACAGAAAAACTAAAAAAGATGTTCAAAAAGGGCACTCTTTCTACAAAGGGGGAAAGGGAGGTAGGTGCTTTAGCTCCACCTAGTCCCTACCTGTGCCATACTCAAAGTTGTATGAAGTAGAAGTAGAGGTACTCTTAAAGGGGTATGCCACTGTCAAGCCGTTGCCGGCCTGTTTTTGCGACTAATCTGACCAAGCAGGGTCATTTATGACCCCAAGGAGTTTATATAGAAATACCACTATATAAATTATTTTTTGAGGTTCATTCAAATTTATTTACATCTTGTTACAACTTGTCCCACATCTAAAGCAAAAAAATGAGAATTTTAACATTTTATTGTTTTGCTAAAAATTAGTCAAACTTACATACGTATATGCTAAATATGATGTATGCCCTCATTTGTATATGTAAACATCAAAATACAAAAAACATCCAATACATTTTTTTCTTCTCTCATCATCAGTAATCAACTGAGAAAGTTTCATGGTGATATCTATCTTTTACATTTTTTAGCCTATTCACTTGTAGTAGTCTTACCATAATAATACAGTATATTTATGCTAATTATGGAAATTGCTCAAGGTGAAACTTTGGGAAACCAAGCTAAATTCTATGCATTAGGCCCATAGATGATATTTCTGCAATAAATCTTTAGGGTACTCAACATTTCTGGGTTCATGAAATCACAAGATCAGAGAATATGGTAATTTACATAGACAAAACCATGTCTCAAACATATAACCTTATGCACACTAAAAATTTCTTTGAAGCTTTTTCTGGACATTGTAGCTGTGTAAAGGTGTCTTCCATATGTATTAGAGCAAAGAAATTATTCAACTGATGCTTCAACCTTTGCATAGCCATATAATAAGGAAAATTAAAAAAAACGCCATTGATTTATACACTGATGACTTGTTTCCTCCCTCTTTGTTCATCAGGATGACTTCCTTTTCATATTCTCATCATGTGTCTAGGACCACTGTGCCATGATATCAACAAATATGGAGCAATAACAGAGGAAATGCTACCTGGGTGCCCTCACAATATGCTTCGTTGGCTATCGCAGGGGTGCCCTATTTATTTATATAATATATTATATTTTAATACTATAAATGTTTATATTGTGAAAATTTGAGGTCTACTGACCATGGTCTGCCCCAAGACACAACATACAAAAACCAGAGTTTGAAAATTACAACAACAATGGACATTATAATGTTGAGTATCACATGGATCCTCTCGGGGTCATAAATGACCCCAGAGGCGTTTTGATTATAAATCCCATATAGACTGTCCAAATCTCACAAAAATCATTCACAACATGCACAACATATGTATTGACAAACTCCTAGAAGGACAAGTGTTTCTGATGAAAATTGCAGAAATGGTGTATGAAAATATGTGCCCGGGGTCATAAATGACCCCAGTCGGTCGCTTTAGGGTTACAGATGTAGTCACAACACTACTGGTATGATACATTTCTTTCGCTACTTGGTGTCAACTATGTAATACCACACTACTAGTGTTATAATTACATCTGTTCATCTACTTCTACTTTATACAACTCTGGCCATACTGATACCGTGCACAATATGGGGGCTGATGATTTATTTAGCATCATTACTCCTTAACGGCACCATGCAAGGTCCTTGCAATGTCTGCACAACATCCATTAATCACCCACACATTACAGTACCACTTTGGATATTTCTTGGAAGTCGCATGGTATGTGGTATGCACATAGCAGGGGAGGAAATAATTGACTACTATTGTACATGTTTGGCAAGGCAAGTTTATTTGTAGCCTATAGCGCGTTTCATAAAGAGGTGCAATTAAATGTGCTTCACAAAAAAGAAACAAAGTAAAAAGAAAGGAAACAATTAGAGCCAAAGAAAATTGCTGTTCCAGGAGCGATAAGGAGAATAGGCAAGCACACACGCGGAGAAAGGGTTCCTTAGAGAGGATGCCTGCATCTGTGTAAAGTGGCTGTGCGCAGTCCAAAACCAGTGTGTCTTGTATGCTTGGGAAGCATTTATATTTTTAAATTATAGTGAAGCGCCATGAAGTCAAAGGTTTGCTGCATGCAGGGGAATAAACTCCAAAAGAAGTCCAGTAATAGCCTACTGTAATTGACACGACATGGATCACTGCCAATCTTCACATACTGTGCAAACGAAATGTGGAAATGTGGGGTTTGGGGTAATAAAAACGCTCTGTAGTGGGACAGTGCGATGAATAGCCGAGGCTCTGTGATGGGGAGGGTGATTCTTCTGGCTAGACCTCCTACCCAACCCACGACTCTGGATGCGACCGACAATCTCCACAATGAGGGAAAAATATTGAAACATATACAATTAGATATGCTATATGCACAAATAATATTTAGAGTTTCAATCAGACATTTTATTAGGTTAACAATGTTATTTTATAGCCTAAAGAAGTGCCACCCAAAAAACTGTCTGGCACCCCCTCAGGCACTGCTGCGGCGCATTGACATGGACGAAATGTTCACAAGCACCTTTTTTTTTTTAATGAAATGGTTTGCACAAGGGGATATCTGGTGGATACCGTCACTGTTTAAGGCCATCTAACTTGTTGAAATTATAGATCTAAAGGTGTTATTAGAATCTGGCCAGCTCTCTGCACTGCTTAGGTCTTGAATTTTCACTGTAGAACGTGGGGACTCCCTCTATCAGCGTCAAGTTCTAAATTGTGTTTAAAAGAAGAAAAATACTGTTTATGTAATCATTTTTGACATATATCACATTCAAATTATTGTATTGACGTTCTTAAAATTTAAACCTGCAAGTTACACTTAAAGATAAAAAATTAAATGAGGAGACTACAACATTAAACGCTGCTAGAGGGTGTGCATTCTTTACATCATCTGGAAGCTGGTTCCAAAACTTTGCAGTGTAGGAGCTAAAAGCTGCCTCTCCGCATTTTGTTTTGACTTTTGGAATTACCAGCAGATTCTTCTCCGTTGACCAGTGGCCTGGTTGGTGCATATCGCTGAAACCAAACCAAAGCCAATGCAGCAATCTCAAAGTTGGAGTAATGTGGTCAAACTTCTGTTTTCATAAGAACCCTTGCTGTCGCATTTGGAGTTAGTTGAAGCTGTCTTTTTGGGTAGTGGTAAAATGCAGACTTAGTTTGTACATCCTTTTATCCACTCAGGGGTGGTTTTACAATAGGGGCAAAGGTGGGCAACTGCCTTGGGGCCCTCCAACTTCCCTGAACTGCAGGGGGCCCCAGACCACCTGACCCAATCCCTATTCCTTGTTAAAAATGAGGTTTGGAAGAGCCCCCTTGCTAAATTTGCATTGGGCCCCCAAACTGCTAAATACACCCATGAATCAACTTCCTGCCTATCAGAAAATCCCAGGTATTTGAATCAAAAAAAGGAGAAGCAAGTTTGCTGCCCTCTCATCTCATCTTTGCATGATGAGGTTTTGAGATATGCATCTCTGTGAGCATTACCATATCTTACCGCTTTTGTGTCTGGCATGTCCCTCGCTGTTTGCAACCCTCTCTCTCTCTCTCTCTCTCTCTCTCTCTCTCTCTCTCTCTCTCTCTCTCTCTCTCTCTCTCTCTCTCTCTCTCTCTCTCTCTCTCTCTATCTCTGTAACTGTTGTTCAGAGATAGCCAATGTTCTGTTTGCTTGTCCAAAATACCCAATGTTCTGCTTGCTTGCCTGAAATACCACTGTTCTGAGGTGATATACCATTGAGAATTGAAAACTGTGAATATGAATTAATAAACCACTTTATAATTCATATTCAAGAAAACAACTATTCACAACTCAAAGTAATAACCTTGGTTTGACCCCTGCCCTTCATCCATTTGAAACTACAACAGAATTCATATTCAATAGTGTGGCTTTTCTTTACTACACAAAGCAATAACCTGGGTTCACCCCCGCCAAATATTTTATTTATTGATTTAAAAAGTATTAAGATAATAAGGCACTCACACCCTGTGCTTTATTTATTTCTTATTTAATATAAATATGTATTAAAAGAAAAAGATAAAACTGTGACGCTCCCATTTTATGTTTTTGATCATTCAATGCAAAAAGACCCTGACGAAGTCTGTCAAGCCGAGTTCGAAACACGGCAATCAGTCTTTTTCTTGTGTTGAATAAGTAAAAACATGAAATCAGTACCGTTTTTCTATCTTTTTTACAGTACTGTTGGTACGCTGTTGACTTCTAGCAAGATCCTTATAGCACTTCCAATTCTCCTTTTTCCGAAGTTGCATATCTTATTTGTTTAATTATTATTGCTACCTTGCAGGGCTGGCTGCCAGGCCTGTCACTTGTCAGTCATCCATTTGGAGTTCAGCCACGTCATCCATCCTACATCCTTTAGTGATATCCCCTTCTGCTAGACCCCTCTGGCATCTTTCTTTTTCTTTCTTTCTTTCTTTCTTCCTTTCTTTCTTTCTTTCTTTCTTTCTTTCTTTCTTTCTTTCTTTCTTTCGTTACTTCTCAGGGCTGACTGCCAAAATCTAAATCTGCCGAAATCTATCTATGTTTTTCCTTATTTATTTGGTCTTTTTTTTCTTCGCTTCTTTGCAGGGATGGCTGCCAAAAATCTATCTATTTCACCTATTTGTTTGTTTATTTATTTATTCAAATGTTTTATCACTTCTTCACAGGGCTGGCTGCCAACGTCTCTGGTCAACCAGGCGCTGCCCCAGGCCCAGGTGGACTTCACGCGGCACCTGCGTCGGCGCCTGGCCGAGTCCTCCGATCCGCGCTGGGAGCGCCACCGCGACAACGTCCCCCGAGACGGCAACGGTGCCATGCCGGGGCTGATGCGAGGCTCGACGGGGCGCTTCGGAGGAGACGACAACGCCTCTAATGGAATCCCCAGGGTGCCATTATCATCATCTTCATCCTCCACTTCCTCCTCCTTATCTTCCTCCTTCAGAATGTCTGGAAGAGTGCCACACAGACCTGCTGGTGGCGTGCGCCTCTCCTCCTCTTGCGCCTCCTTCTCCTACATGTGTCCTCATGCGGCCCCAATGAGCCTCTTCTCCTCCTCCTCCTCCTCCTCCTCCTCCTCATTCTTTAACATGTCTCCACGTTTGCCACACAAACCTAGTGGTGGGCTAAGCCTATCTTCTTCCTCATCCTCATCACTCTCGTACACCAAAACATCCCAACGTGTGCCACACGCACCGACATTGGGCATGTGACTCTCCTTCTCCTCTTCTTCATACAACACATCTCAACGTTTACCACACACCCCTACACTAGGCATAAGCTCCTCTTCTTGCTCCCCATGCTCTTCCTCACACTCCACACACCTGTATTAGGAATGTGACTCTCTGCCTCTTCCTCCTGCTGCTCTTCCTTCTCCTCCTCTTCCTCATCCTGCTCTTAGTCCTCCTCCTCTTCCTCCTCCTGCTGCTCTTGCTCCTCCTCCTCTTCCTCATCCTGCTCTTAGTCCTCCTCCTCTTCCTCCTCCTCCTCTTCCTCAAGCCCCAAACAAATCTCTATGTGTGCCACACACACCTACATTAGGCATGTGAATACAGAATTGATCCACCACCTCTCCCCATCATTCTCCACTTACTCCAACTCAAGGCCGCTGACAGCTTGGCCGATCACGGGACAAAAGTCATCTGAAAAGTCGCCCCCCCTTACCTAATACATATCACATAATGGCGACCCAATCGTGGCACACCACTCCTCTCCTCTCCTCCCCTCCTCTTCCTGTTTCTCCTTTTCTCCTTCCTCCCAATAGTGCCTCAGCACGTCTCCCAAGAGAGTGCCAACCCTTGCGGCGCCTGTGGGAGGGATGGTGCCTAATATGGCGGGCATCGATGCCTCCCCGTGCCAGCAACGCCCGTGGGGTGCCTCGTCAGTGGGAGGTCGTCTCCCGCATCCCGTCACTCCTCTTCTGCCTCCTCCCCATACTCCTTCAGCAACATCTCCATGACAAATTGCGGCACCTGTGGGAGGGATGTGCCACTCTCTCCAGGGACGATGGTGCCCCACGTCGTCGAGAGCCCCACGTTTTCTAATGCCAACCAGCCAGCCAAATGCCAGTCAGCTGTCTATTATTGCAAGGGCATGTGGGGTGACTCTCAGCATACATACACGTACATTCATACATACTGTACATACATACATACATACATACATACATACATACATACATACATACATACATAAATATGGGGCACAGTGACCACATGGGAAAATGTGTCACACCATTATGCAGAAAAACACACCAAATCATACATTGACCTATTTTCTATTTTTGAACACATGTGAAAGGGCTTTGAGTGACTGCCTGCCTGTCTAGCTCTCTCTGTCAGTCTGTGTGTGCGTGCGTGCGTGCGTGCGTGTGCGCGCGCGCGCGCGTGTGTGTGTGTGTGTGTGTGAGAGTGAGTGAGTGTGTGTGCGAGAGTGAGTGAGTGTGTGTGCGTGCGTGCGTGTGCACAGCATGCGTGCGTGAGTGTGTGTGTGTGTGTGTGTGTGTGTGTGTGTGTGTGTGTGTGTGTGTGTGTGTGTGTGTGTGTGTGTGTGTGTGTGTGTGTGTGTGTGTGTGTGTGTGTGAGTGTGTGTGGCACAGCATGCATGCGTGTGTGTTTGTGTGTCTATGTCTCTGTGTATGTGTGTGTGGCACTGCATGCGCGTGTGTGTGTGTGTGTGTGTGTGTGTGTGTGTGTGTGTGTGTGTGTGTGTGTGTGTGTGTGTGTGTGTGTGTGTGTGTGTGTGTGTGTGTGTGTGTGTGTGTGACACTGCATGTGTGTGTGTGTGTGTGTGTGTGTGTGTGTGTGTGTGTGTGTGTGTGTGTGTGTGTGTGTGTGTGTGTGTGTGTGTGTCTGTGTGTGTGTGTGTGTGTGTCCCTATCAATGTGCTGCCTAGGATACAGCTAATGAGAAACTGCCACTTACGTAGTTATAAATGAAAAACAGGTTTGATGAAGAGCGAAGTGTCTGTACAGGGGGGGAGCTACAGGGAGGGCGAGCAGGGCACTTGCCCCTGAGCCCAGGGCCCTCCCGTATTGGTAGTGGTGGCCCTATTGTGAGCTTGGCAAGCTGTATAGGGCCCTATAAGTGTCTTGCCCTGGGGCCCCGTGTGCAATTATTCCGCCACTGAGTCTGTATTAGCATTTAGCATCGGACTGGGTGTCATAACACAGCTTGTGTCCTTGTCTTTCAAAATTAAATGTCAAAACTTGTCGGTTTGGTTGTTTTTCTGTTTGAAAGAAGCAATATTTTCCCTTCTCTACCCAACTGTTTCAAACAAAGATGGCATATCAATTCCACAGAGGAATCACACACCTGCGAACCAATTTGTTCTCTGTCGCGTCGAGTGTTGGGAACAGAAGAAGTATTTATGCTGTGGCACACACATTTACACATTTGGGCCGTCATGTTTGGAGAAAGGGTTTAGTTATGGCAAACTAAGCTTCAAGATTAATATTTGGACTGTCACATTTTTAAATGTGACTAGACAAACAAAAAACTCAATTTATGAAAGGTGACCAGGCACTCCACTGTCCACTCCTATCTGAGGAACATCTTGTCACCAGGCTGAGCAGGCACAAACATGCCCAAATAGGCAACTAAAATAATAATAAAATAAAATGGTAATGCTGTCTGTGACCCACTAGCCTGGTCCTGACCATCCCATAATACAACCATTTCATTTCGTACTCATAAGTCTCTTGGCGGAAGTACGTAGGATAGGGCGTGCGAGGCTAGTGGCCCACTGGATTTCACCACTATATGACTGTATGCATTTCATTGACATGCAAAGAAGACTATTCAAAGTAGAATAAAAACATTGGCAGACTGCATGTTGCAAACAGGGAATATCAATATGTGAGAAACTGAAATCCAACCCCGCTCTACTGAACATGTACCAACATTGCATTTTAATAAAGAAAATGTGAATAAAATTGAAGACTGTTCTTGTTTATTCTTTCATTTTCAGCATTATTATCCAGAGAAAAGGGACATATAAACTTGCAATTTCGATTCATAAACATAACTTTAATCTTTTTTTTTTCAACATTTATCATGGTTAAAAAAACATCTGCATGTTAAATTCACTTGTGCCGGGACTGACAATGCACAGCTGTGTCTGAGCCTTTTTTTCTTTACACAGGAACAACTATAAAAAAAAGAAAAGAAAGAAAAGAACAGAGAAAAACAAAACTTGATTCACAGAATGCTAGTGCACGTTTAGAGTCTTGGAATTACCATGACAACAGATCATTCTCTGTCAAGCAACAGACACAACCTCTCGATCAAAGACCCAATTAATCTGTTGTCATACACAGAGCCTCTCTCACACAAAATGCTCATCGTCAAGTTCTATGTTTAACAACAATGCCCTCCATTTGGGAGACATGTTCACACAATGTCCATGTTAAACAGTCTCTCATCAGTAAACTGTAGCTAGAAACACAAGTTGTTGTTGCAGTTTTATCTTGCTTCTTTTGTATTTTTTTTTCCGTTAAATTCATGCAGCGTTCAGTTCGCATAACGTACGCTTGTTGAGCCCAACTCAGTGTCTAGCCTCTTGACCTCTCCTTTTTGCTTGTGGCTTTGTGCTTCGCTGACGGCACGTGCCTGAAAACAACAGTTTCCCTGCTGTCAGCTTCGGCACGAAGCTCTTTGGTGACCTTTCCCCATTCAATATCCCAATTTGCAGATGGGAAAATGACCTTTGAACTAAGCCTTCGCCAGATATTGAATAGAACTTATATTGTCAATGACGTCTTTCCTCACATCACAAGTCCACATGCTAAATAAGAGGGTTGGAGATTAGATATTGAGTTATAGCCGTGTTCACAGACAACACATGACGATCCGCAAAGCAAGGGATTGTGCACGTGGGGACGAGGGCTGAGATGACATTTACTGGCCAGTGTTTTTTTTTTCATTTTTAACTAGGAGCCATCTCCATGAGCACTTCCTTGCATAGACGGAGAATGTCCTTAATGAGGATGCCAGGCAGCGAGAATAACAACAATGAAACATCTTTCATTTCAATCCTGAACAGCAAGAGCTGCGTGGTACAGTACACTCTGTGACTGGGAAAATACTGACATTTGTAATGCTAGCTTTTGATTCATTAATGGCAATCTGTGTGACTCAGAGGAAAAAAAACATGTCTGTGTTGAGATTGAGAAAACGTTAAGGGGGCTTACATGGCTTCATGCGAGTATCGCGTTAACATGCAAAAAAGTGCATGCTAACATGTGTTGATGTGCGTTAACGTGTGACAAAAAGAAAATCTCCTCCAATGACGATGCATGTAATGCACGTCGAGTATAAAAAATTCAGAGGGTGTGCTCATACATCGACGCATAATGGCAGCTGAAAGCCTTGCGGCTGAAGCCGCACAGCTGCGTATGCGTCGACTTTGTAATCGCCCTATGGTGGGACATCGACAATGCTCTTGGATTCACTTCACAGACAGTTAAGTATGCACCTTTTTTCTATGTCTTCCTTTCTTTCTCTCTTTGTATTCGGATTTCGAAACCTTTTTTTTGCATTTGTTTGTAGTTCTTATATTGTACAATTTGTAGCATGTATATTTCTAACTTTAAAAAAATAATAAATATTAACACTTAAAGCTCTCATGTATATATATATACAAGAACTATACAATACACTTGGATGGTTTAACTGCACCAGAAGAGGAATGAATCAATGTCATAGCAATGATGCCAGGGGCACATGGAGGCAAAATGAGCAAGGTGACGAGAGGCGAAATTCAGTGTTCCATTCTGACAGCTCAACGGTCAAAAGGTCGTAGCTACAAATCAAATGGATAAAACGGTTAGCACTGTGCTGTTGATTCGATTGCCCACCGCTGCAAACTTCATTCCTCGTTTGCATACAATTAAACTGGCCAAATATTTTCGCCTTAGCTATTTATATTTCCTTGCCTCATAGGAAGGAATGCCGAATTTCACTTCGCTTTGCCAAAGTCGCTTGCATGGGCCCCTCGTGTGACATCCGTACTATAGTGAACTTGTTCCACCAGACTGCTCAGCGTCCTCTATATATTTCCCATTTGCAAATATACTTTACAGTACACGACTGGATGTTAAGTTCATATCTGCTATTTGAAATGTACACTATATACAATATTTGCTTGAAAAATATATCAGTTTAAAAAAATATTGTTTTTTTTTCTTTTTTTCATTTTTCCTTTTTTTTCTGTTTTTTTGTGTAAAGCATATGTGAGTTCCACAAAAAGCAAATGTCCATGCACTTTTAACATGGTGTATGCATTATTAGGCACACACACACACACACACACACACACACACACACACACACACGCGCAAGCACGCACAAACACACACACACGCACGCAAGCACGCACGCACACACGCACGCACACACACACACACACACACACGCACACACACACACACAAACACACAGAAAGATACAAATAACAAAAAAATATACACAAAACGGGAGTGTGGGGGACTGTGGGGTCGTTGTGTGGACCATCCACCCCAATGCCAGGAGAGAGGAGAGGAGAGGATGGACCGTCACACTTCAAACAGCACCAAAGGCAGATGGATGACACAAAATGGCAGCAACATCCATAACCAACAAACCAACACATAGATAGGTTTCCCATTCACAAACATTCGCGCTGTGAGGAGGGGCAAGATGCTTAGAGGCCAATCGCGTGGGCACATTTTTTGAGTGACAGCAGTTTCCAACCTATCAGAGGTTGCAGAGGGATCCTCAGTTGCATGCACCGGAAGGAATGTCTGTATACAAGAAACCTATGCATAATAGTTGACCTAGTCCAGGGGGGTATTCCATGAACATGGTTAAGTGATAAAGCTGGCTGATTTGACCTACAGGAATACAAGTGGTATACGTAATACTACATAGACAACATACAGTATTTAGCCGTTTAGTTAAGAAAATGAGGCATCCAGGCTCTTCTATTAGAGGATTTACCAAGGTTAAGTTAGCCTGGTTTTCAACTGAGCCAGGTTCTTGGAATTCTCCCCTGGCACATGCTAAACAGGTGTACCACTTCCTCTAGGTTCATTTATCCAGGTTCATTAATTAACCATATTCTTGGAGTACTCCCCAGGGATCACACACCTAAAATGAACGTATTGGTTCACAAATTAAAGCAAAGCGAAAAGCAAAATGAATTAGTAGTTCTGATGCACTTTGGATAACCAGTCAACGAACGGGCCGGCAGACACAAACACACTAAACAAGAAGATGGTATAGCAGTCGCGATGCAGTCGCTGCATTTTTTTCTTTCTAATGTCAAGACGTGTTTTTTAGTTATAGTTTTACAGCACCATTGTTGTTGTCCTTGTCTACTTCCATTTTGAAGCAGAGAGGGCAGGTCAATGCTTTGTAGATGCATAGTATATTTCTCTGCAGAGGTTTTTGGGCATGTGTGTGTGTGTGTGTGTGTGTGTGTGTGTGTGTGTGTGTGTGTGTGTGTGTGTGTGTGTGTGTGTGTGTGTGTGTGTGTGTGTGTGTGTGTGTGTGTGTGTGTGTGTGAGTGTGTGTACGTGTGTGTGCGTGCGTGCGCATGTGCGTGCATGCGCAAGCACATTAGGTATAAATTACTATAGGTTTAGGTACTGGCATACAAGTGGTTTAATGTGTGTATGTGTATGTGTATGTGTATGTGTATGTGTAGTGTGTGTGTGTGTGTGTGTGTGTGTGTGTGTGTGTGTGGTACTGAGGTAACCATCAAGTCTTTATGTCCACTGGCAAGATGAGATGAGATGAGATGAGAAGACATGACCGTGTACGGTGGTGTGCTCACCAGTAACCATGGAACTATCGACCGAACCAAGTTGTCGATAAACAAACATATGAGCAAAACAAAAATGAAAAATAAAAACAATGGAAAATAAACAACAAAACAAAATAAAATGGACCAATGGCAAAAGAGCAGTGGCTGCTCAGGTGTCCAATGGCATGGTCCTTTGGGTTGTGGGCCTAGACTGGTCCAACCCTTCCACATTGTCCCTTCTTGTCCCCACCATTTCAGTCGTCACCTCTTCGCTCTTCGGCCCTAAAGTGCTGTTGCTGCTGCTGTTACCACCTTCCTCCTCCCCGAGACGTACACTGCTGGTGTTGGTGGTGGTTGTGGTGGCGGTTGTGGTGTTGGAGGCCTGGAGGATTGTGTGGGCTTCACTGGGGCGCGGAGGTAGAGGGTCCCCAGAAACGGTGGCCTGGCTATGGGCTTGGTTCCTGGGACTTGTGGCGGGCTGCCCTGAAGGTGGCTCCCCAGAGTCTGTGCCCTGGCTGTGGGCTTGGCTCTCGTCCTCACTAGTGGGGGGCTCCAGGGGACCCGACTGAAGAGGAGATGAAGAGGAAGAAGAAGAGGCAGAAGAAGCAGGAGGAGAAGAGGCAGTGGTGGTGGTGGAGGCAGGGGCGTTTGTACTGGGGCTACCCGACATCGGCCGCCTCTGTGGGGGACTCCGTGGGTGCGCCGTGGTCTGGCCTTGCAGCGTTGATCTGGGCCTCCTGGAGGTAGCCTTGGTGGTCCTCGCCGGAGCACGGGTGGTGCTGACGAAGGTGGTGGCCGTGGCAGTCGGAGCCCTGGTGGTGGCGGCAGCTGAGGCTGAGGTGGTGGGGCCTGCAGTAGGAGGAAGTAAAGTAAGGGCATTTTCACTCCTAGTCCCCTTTAAGTGAACTGAACTCAGTTCTCTTTAACCCCTTAAGACGCAGCTTTATACATTTGTTGTTACCAGTATGGTAATGACCAAGTCGTGGTGCATTACTAAAGAGCCTGTGCTGTGTCATAGTATTGTAGTGCTATGGTGGGTACATTTCAATGTCTATTACAGCGTGCCACTGGAGGTACGGCGCGCATTAAGGGGCTACGTGGACCAAAAACTGAACCGACAGCAAAAGGACTCAGTTCTGTTTTTGTTCATATTGTGACTTGACAGGACTCATAAGCAAACCGTACTGAGACCACGTCAATGAAGGTCTCAGTACAGTTCACTTCCAAGGGGTCTCTGTACACTTTGGAGCATTCACATATGCACATAAAATGCTGAGTCACAGGTCTGAGTTCACTTAAATGGCTGAAAACACTGTAAGACTCTTCTCTTTTGTGACTATTTACTGCACTAATGCTTGAGCTGGTCCAGCCCCAGGGTAGACTCTATGGCGTGTGTGTGTGTGTGTGTGTGTGTGTGTGTGTGTGTGTGTGTGTGTGTGTGTGTGTGTGTGTGTGTGTGTGTGTGTGTGTGTGTGTGTGTGTGTGTGTGTGTGTGTGTGTGTGTGTGTGTGTGTGTGTGTGTGTGTGTGTGTGTGTGTGTGTGTACTCTACGTAGCCCTGTGCTAATGTACTAAAAAACACTAACTGCACTTAGCATCTGCACTTGTTGTTCTGTATATTTCCTTTGCACTTTTTATCTGCAAGTATTGTAAGTGGCTTCGTGATTCCGCCGAATCGGTACATATTCCCTGTCCCTCACAGTAAAAAGGTATCTTTCAAGATGTCTTTTATTTGTTAATTATAGATGAAACCACATTATTTTCACATTTGTATGTTGTTCTAGGAGTAATGCAGTAGTTAGCAATATTGTTAACGTGCACAAGTGTAATATCTATATTTTTTTCCATAATTTTGCAGTGTCCCCTGAGTTAGTAACAGGAATGACATTGAGATAAAGAAACCCCTGTAAAATAATGGTTCATTCCCCAAATTACACAATTTCCAGGAGGTTACATCACTCACAGGAAAGGGATATTCACCACATAAAAAGAAGTAATATATAGACTTATTTGCATGGAATTTTGTGATTTTATTGGAATTTTGGGGGTGGTGACATTTACAGTGTCCTTCCTGTTACCACTTTTTAACCCATTATTTAAAAAGATATGGTTTCTATATTGATATTCACCAAATTCACAGGCTATATTCTTTCAAACTAAATGACTAGGAGCAAAATATTCTTTCAAACTATTTGACTAGGAGTAAATAAGCCTGAAATTGTCCTTCCAGTAACAGTAAGGACAATTTCAGGCTTATTTGGTCCTAGCTAGCTAATGTTGAAGGTCACAAGAGCCAACATGATCTCCAAAAATTCTGTGCTCCTGGACATGGATGCTAAGGACACGAAATCCGTGTCCAAGAGCACGGATTTTGCCAAAATTCTGTGCTCCTGGACACGGAATTGTTTTCCGTGATGGACACACAGAAGTCCTCTCTCTATACTCCCACAGCTGTATGTTTCCACCGTCTTGTTTTTTCTCAGAATATTTCTAATTTCAAATATTTAAAAAAAAAAAAAACATTTCTTAATGACAGGTTAGGGTTAGGGATTGTTTTGGTCTGGGCACAGCTAGTATTCTTTCATTCATTATATGAATTTGATAGCCTATCAACCAACTGGAAAAGGTATTTCTCAAAAATATGTCTTTAATGACAGGTTAAGGTTAGGAAATGTTTTGGTCAGGGCACAACTTAAATTGCTATAGCATTATTTTGCTTAGGATTAGAATGTGGTATGTATTTTCTAATGATAGAGTTAACACAGTGCTGTGGGAATATAGAAGGCACTTCCGTGTGCCCATCACGGAAAACAATTTCGTGTCCAGGAGCACGGAATTTTGGCAAAATCCGTGTTCCTGGACACGGATTTCGTGTCCTTAACATCCGTGTCCAGGAGCACGGAATTTTTGGAGATCAGGCTGCAAGAGCAGACATCATATAGTTTGAAAGAATATTACTTGTGAATTTGGTGAATATCAATATAGAAACCATATCTTTTTAAATAATGGGTTAAAAAGTTGTCACAGGAAGGACACTGTAAAACTTTTCACTGTGAGGGACAGGCCAAAATCCCCATTTTGTCCACAAAAAAGCCATTTAAAATGAGAAAATAACAATAAAGTGCCTTATTTTTAAGATTGGGTTGGTGACAAAATACATGTCAATGTTGTGCTTTAAAATTATGCATGTAATTATTATTGTAATGATTTTATGGCCATTTATCTCTGGGACGTGTGGATTTGGGAATGTGTACCGATTCGGCGGAATCACTCTTTGGTGAAAAAGCCTTTGCCAAATGTAATGTAATGTAATGTAATGTAATGAGTAATCAAAGGGAAATCGCACATCTTAATGGCAATGCAATAGTGTGCTTTTATTGCATCTTTAGTTAGGGCCACATACAGGGAAGGCAGGTAGGCCTACAACCAAGCTTGAATAAATGTTAGGGTGTATGGATGGAGACATCCTATCATCATCACTGTTCCTGTTGTGGTTTAACAAGTGAGATTGTACCTGCAGTGGGGCCTGTGGTAGACCCTGGGCTGGGCACATGGGCGCTAGACTGGGTCGGGGCGCCTTCGTTGTGGATGGTCTCCGATTGCGGGTCCGGGACGGCAGACTCCAGGTAAGGTGCGGCGGTGGAACCAGTACCGATGCCGGTACCAGAGCCCACGGTACCAGAAGGACCAGTGGGACCGGTGGGTCCAGTGGATCCTCCTCCTCCTCCTCCTCCTCCTCCTCCTCCTCCTCCTCCTCCAGGGTTCATGGCCTTCTTGCTGCAGGACTCGCAGCAGAGCTTGTTGTAGCCAGGGATGGAGCAGTAGCGCGCCAGCACCTCCATCTGGCAGAAGATGGACTTGTCACCCACGCATGGCTCATCTGGAGAGGGGGTTGGGGAGGTAGAGTTTAGCACAGACACCTTCAAGACAGATATAGAATCTTCCAGTCTTTTTGGCACAGCCGTGGCTCAATCGGCTGGGCACTCGACTGCTACACCGGCGACCTGGGTTCGATTCTGGACGGAGTTCATTTGCCCTTCCTGTCTCTCTCCCCCCACTAATTTCCTGTCACCAGCATCACTGTCTCTGTCATAATAAAGGCATAAATGATACACTTTATCATCGTTCAATGCAAGTGTACATACACACACAGACACACAGACACAGACACACACACACATGAGCACACACACAGACACACAGAGACACAGAGACACAGACACACACACACACACACACACACACACACACACACAGACACAGACACACAGACACACACACACACACACACACACACAGACACACACACACACACACACACACACACACACACACACACACACACACACACACACACACACACACACACACACACACACACACACACACACACACACACACACACACAAAGGTGGTAAACATAACCTACTGGAGATTTTGTCAACAGGGTTATCTGCGTCCTCCAATGTCCCATTCTCCACTGTGGCACTCGTGGGGGAAGGTAGTGAGAAAGGACCTGAACAAGGAGACAACATGGAGAATGGTCAGCGGTGACCTAATGGTTAGGTATGGACATTCTAAACCACCAGAAATAAAACCCCATTGAAAATGAATGGAATGTTATGTCTGGGCTGCGTTTCCCAAAAACGTAAGCCTAAAGTAGTACTTAAAGATGGCCTTTCAACGTCTTTTAATTAATATTGCCGTGTTCCCAATTGTTATTGAATGTGTTACGCGTTGGTCCTGTTTTAAAAAACGTTCTGGTTGCTTTGTTTCAAGACGTTTTTGCAAGATGGCAAGGTGGCTTGTGGAGAAACGAGAGAGTGTTCCGTGTTTCTCGTGGAAATGCGTCTCTGATTGGCTCACTCCTCCTGCTCTCAAAGAAACGCGTCTCTGATTGGCTCAGTCCTCCAGTTCTTGGAGAGAATGTAATGGGAAACAGAGTCGCCACTTCCCCGGGTGGTACTGCACTATAGGGGCGCCAACGGAGGCGTGCAGGCTCCATTCAGGGCTGTGCTCTTTCGACAGCGACCCCTAGGCTTGCTGCAGGCACGGAGCAACCAGAGTGAGTTGGCTTTATGTATGAGGCTTTGTGCTGTGTGTGTACCTGAGAGTAGCAACCAGCTGATAGCTAAGCTAAGCTATGTTTCGGGCCACCAGACGTTGCTTGTTTTGAAAACAAGCAGAAAAAAATTACTCGACATGTTTTTAGATAAATGGGTCGATATAAACCTTTGTGGGCAACGCCTTCTTTCGACGTGACGAAACACAGAAAGGCTTTCGTGATTCGCTCGTTTCTCTGCATTATTTATGTAAATTGGGAAACACCGGGAAACACAGCCAGGAGAGTTGACGCACCGCTATGAGAGCCTTGCAAGTGAGTTTAACTTGGGGTGACCGTCCGATCTTCGAAAGGAGTGAGTAAAACTGAGTTTTATCGGAAGTTGGCCTTTAAGTATGAGGGGCCGCCTTGGCAATATATCAGAAACCCTGGTGATATACAATGTTCATAACACCAAAGCACCAAAACGTGATATCTATGTAATCTATCGGGTATGATCAAGAGGGAAGTGTCGGTCACCAGATCAATAAACAAAAACAGCTGACAGCAAAGTATAAAGGATATCTGGACTTCCATAACTCCCATGCAATGCCCCTGCCATTGAGTTCAATGTTAAACGCATCATGGCAGTGATTAAGGCAAAGAGTTTCCAAACCAAGTATTGAACATTGACATGTTATTTAGGAAGTACAAAATCTCAACTGATGTGATGTGACCTGAATTTATTTCTTTTTCTCTGAAGAAAATGGTGATTTCATTACAACATTCTTATTGGTTCATTGGTCATTCTAATGGTTTTTTTTGGAGCTGGGAGTTCAAAAAATGTACGAATAAATAAACAAATTACTGGAATAATTTAACATTTGGGCCATGAATCCATAATCTATGAAAGTTTAACATTATTGATAGAATTATGGAAATAAATAAACTTTTTCATGATATTCTAATTTTGTTGGTCATGAGCTGTACTATCCATAATGCTGTGTGTCAGCTCGACCTAACCGTTGAATAAAAAACATGAACATCATGGCAGCCACCAGCTAAACTCCTTTGAAATGCTCTTTAGTTTGACACTTTGTATTACTTTGATATTAAAATCAAAGGCAGAAATAAACATCATAGTATCCAAACATGATGTCGCTGAAACTATTCATAGCCTACTTCGAAAGAAGAGTTATCTGTCAGCCTTACGTCGAGTCAACTAATGCTACGTAAAGTAATGCTACGAGACAACGGCATGAATGTAACTCCTATCATACTCCGCATAACACGGTTTGTAATGGAAACACAAACCGGGCTGGTTTAACAGCACCACTCAGCTCGTCAAGACAAGGCACAGCACAGCCAGTTTGTATGTGGAAAAAAGCCTTTTGACAAAGTGTGAAGGGGCCCATGCATACATCCACACCAAGGCAGAAAAGTATATCCTTATCTGTGACCTTTCACTGTGACGCACCTTTTAAGGCCAGATACTGTACTTACGAAGGTGGAGAAAAGTACAGAGAAACTCTAAACCATGAGGGAGCAAACAAAGGTCAGGAAAGGTCATTTGGAATGATAATGAAACAATTTAACACTGTTCCCCAATAAATTATACATGTGTGGCCTTTACTGTCATTTATTTGAGTGTTTTCACTAGTGGTCAAGGTGATCTCAAAGTCATGACCTCTCACATTTGAATGCTTTTGAGGTTCTCGAACACGCTGAAAATAATTCAGGTGCCACCATATGAAATAAATAACAGCTCTTTTTGAATTGCTATTCACAAAATGATGGGGAAAAAACAAAGAATAAAGTATGAAGTGATTGATTTAAAACACACTATTGAATTGACATTTTGTCTTTTGTGTGGTTGAGATTAGTAATTAACAGATGTTAACCTTGGACAATTAACATGCTTAACGAGACCATAGCCATGGAAAGAGATGCATGTACAGTGTGACAGAGGTCTTCTTGCACCTGTTCGTTCCCCTCGGTGATGCGAACCTGCGACCTCATCAATTACATCGGTTTGGAAATGGGAATCACAGTACAATACCGCTGGACTAAAGGACCAGTCCCCTAGTCCAACGGCATCGACACTGCATGAGGGAGGTTTACGTTCCACTCCAACTCTGCTAGTTAGCCTCCGTTACAGCAGCAGTCATTCTCCATGATTTGCATGTTATCAAGTGGTTGCCAAAAGCTGCTCAAAATAGCACACATGAGAGGTCAAAATGGTGAGCTGCATAATTTGTTTATCTGTAAAATGATGCAGGTTCATTCATTCATGATGACTCATTTGTTTGCTGCTTCACACTGTTGACAGCTGTTTCAATTAAACAGCCCAGCAGTCACTATTTTGTCCTACACATTGTGAGCGTAGGACGTAACACATTTATATCCTGTTGCAAAACAGGAGCTGGTTTTCAGCATTTGTAGTCAAGAGGAACAAGGGTAGCCTGATTATTATCCACTTTCAAGTCTCTTTGAGACTTAGTCTGACCAAGAGCATATCAATTAACATTTCCCAAATGGCATGGTTGACCTGCCTCCCTTGGTTGTTTACTTCCCGAAAAAGTGGGAGGAGTTCCATATTTTTCGGGAGCTCAGAAACTAGAACTAGAAGCAACGCTGAAGGTTTTGCGTCACTAGGATGGCGTGGCCTGTCTAGAACAAGGGGGAAAGGTGGATAAAAAAAACTCTTAGAATAGCCATGATTTTACAGCTGTCTTTCTTTCATCTTGTTACCAACTCCTGTACTTTTCTGTTTGTCTTTACTTGTCTGTCTGTACATCTATCTGTTGATCTATCTATCTACTGTTTTTAACCTGGACAATGTGATAGCGTGCTAGTTTTGTCTCTGTCTGTCTGTCTGTCTGTCTGTCTGTATATCTATCTATCTATCTATCTATCTATCTATCTATCTATCTATCTATCTATCTATCTATCTATCTATCTATCTATCTATCTATCTATCTCTCTATCTATCTATCTATCTATCTATCTATCTATCTATCTATCTATCTATCTATCTATCTGTCTATTTATTTGCATATTTATCTATCTACTTGTACATGGGCACAGTACCCCCTCACTTTATCCACCGCCCCTCTCTCTCTCTCTCTCTCTCTCTCTCTCTCTCTCTCTCTCTCTCTCTCTCTCTCTCTCTCTCTCTCTCTCTCTCTCTCTCTCTCTCTCTCTCTTTACCTGGGCATGGAGATAGCTTGCAGATGATGACGGTCTCCGGTTTGTCCCCATCACACTGTCCGCTGCTGGTCTCGGTGGCACGGCACACCACCTGTCTCTGCTGGATACCCTCTCCACAGGTAACAGAGCACTGGAACGCACACACACACACACACACACACACACACACACACACACACACACACACACACACACACACACACACACACAATCTTATACAATACTGTACTTTATGTAACCATATCCTGACCTTAGATCTATCTTATATTTAAACATTTCTGATTTACTCATATCTTGAACTTAGATCTTGTGCTTACATGTAAATAATTTATTTATACCCATCTCCTGGACTTGAAAGATCTTGTGAGCATAAATAAATAAGTAAGTAAGTAAGTAAGTAAGTAAGTAAGTAAGTAAGTAAGTAAGTAAGTAAGTAAGTAAGTAAGTAAGTAAGTAAGTAAGTAAGTAAGTAAGTAAGTAAGTAAGTAAATAAATAAATAAATAAATAATAAAAACAAAAAAACTCTCTACTATAACATGTATATCATTCCACAGCTCAGAAATGGATCCTTTCATGTCAGTGTATGTGCAGCTTAAACTTAAAGAAGAAAAATCCGCACTCACAAGCTACGTCTCATTATTTATCTATAAATTACCACCATGTCCACAAGAAGACGCGTTTTGGCTCTTAAGTCATTATCAGTGCATGGTACCAAGCATGTATAACATTAGTCCGACAACTATTGAAACCAGAGACGGTTGATAAAGAAAAAAATGATGACGTGTTGATATCACGAGGATCTCTTTGTTGAAAAGGATTAAAATAGAACATGTGACAAGGCGAGTTCTAGAATTCTTTGTTGAAAGGACCAAAAGAGAAAACTCTCTCATCCACTTGCACCGGACTCATTTCCATTACCACAAAGAACAAATCCGTTGACTGTTTTCCAAATGAAAGATGTATGAGTACAGAAGACAATATTGGCAGCGATGCTTCTCAAAGGTTGAATGGGTTGAGAGAAATATTAATTACATCAGTGCTGGAGTACTGTCTCAGCGTTGAGCCACCCAACCTGTATTAGTGCGTACTCATAAGGACAACAATGTTTCAAGGATTCTGAAGGACTCATGGTGTGTGTGTGTGTGTGTGTGTGTGTGTGTGTGTGTGTGTGTGTGTGTGTGTGTGTGTGTGTGTGTGTGTGTGTGTGTGTGTGTGTGTGTGTGTGTGTGTGTGTGTGCGTGTGTGTGCGTGTGTGTGCGTGTGTGCTATACCTGTGACCAGGCTCCAGTCCTCCAGGGCGCTGGGCAGGCGGTGATGTTGCACGCGCGCCTGCTATCCGGCCGGTCCTCGGTGCAGTACTTGGTGTGCACGCTCCGGCTGGTGCCGTTGTGCAGGGCCTGGGTGCACGTCACCGCGCGCGTCTGGTAGCCCAGCTTGCCACACGTCTTGCTGCACGCACCCCACTCTTCAACCACCCACCTGGCGACAGGGGGATAGAGAGAGAGGGGAGTAGAGCGAAAGAGAGAGAGAGAGAGCAAAAGAGAGAGAAAGAGAGATTGAGAGAGAGGAGTGATGCATTATCATCTATTCAGCTTGCCACACGTCTTGCTGCACGCACCCCCACTACTCAGCCACCCACCTGATGAGAGGGGGATAGAGAGATGGAAGGAAGGAGAGAATGATAGAGAGAGAAGGGCATGGCGCATCATTTTTGACAGCATTGCAGGTGCATGTTGAATGCAGCGATTTCGGGCTTTGCACTTACATAAACATGTACCGTATGCAATAAACAAGCATGTGTACATGTAGCAACAGGTGCAGTCAACAATGGCTACCAATGAGCGGGTCGGACAAATATTGAGCTCAGTCGCAATCAACAGCCGTTGTCGGAAGGAAGACATCCACGCAGGTGTGCAAGGTTGTATTTAAAAACAATGAAATTGAATGTCGGCAGAACACCTGCTCTGCACTTTGTCTGAACTGATGTGCGGTGGCCCAGAGAGAGACGGACGTGTAAACTTAATTACCATCAAGTCAGCTCCACACATTTCCTACTGCACTTAACCGACTCACTGGGTAGAGAGAGAGAGAGAGAGAGAGAGAGAGAGAGAGAGAGAGAGAGAGAGAGAGAGAGAGAGAGAAAGGGAGACAGAGAGAGAAAGGGCTGATACATTCACACCTGCCCAGCTTCCTACACCTTTTGCTGCCAGTGCACATAATTTCTCATTATGGGAGCAACAAACACGTGCGCATGCACACACACACACACACACACACACACACACACACACACACACACACACACACACACACACACACACACACACACACACACACACACACACACACACACACACACACACACACACACACACAGGAGAAATAGAGCTGAATTGTAATTGACAGCTGACATCAGTGGGGGTACAATTAAATCAAATGTTGCCGAGCAGTGCTGCTGCAGGAACCGATGCGAGATGGGCATGTAAATACAATCATCATCATTCCCACACCAGACATTTCCTACTGCCTGCACTTGACTAAAAGGGGGATTAAGAGAAAAACAGAGAAATAATGAAGAGAGAGAGAGAGAGGACTGGGAAAGAGA
>NC_085873.1:11868825-11873825 GCF_034702125.1 Engraulis encrasicolus
CATGGTGGACTGTAAGTGTAGGTCAGAGTAATCTGCAGTGTCATCGCCCTGACTCACCACTTGCACTCACCACTTGCACGCACAACAACACACACAAGCATGTGTGCAGCAGCAAGGACATACAGTACACGTGCGCACATGCACACGCACACGCACACGCACGCACATACACAAAGTCACGTGCTCTGATACACACACATATACGTGTGCACACAGTGTCCACACACACACCCAAAGAGGTGACACTTTACAATAAGGTAACATGAGTAATGACGGAACAATGTTTGAAGTAATGTTATTAATCTGTAATGATAAATCTGATACACACACATACACGTGTGTACAGACACACACACACCCACGGGCACCACAAACACATACACGTGGCCAGCAACACTAAAGTGTGTGTGTGTGTGTGTGTGTGTGTGTGTGTGTGTGTGTGTGTGTGTGTGTGTGTGTGTGTGTGTGTGTGTGTTGCATCTGTGTGTGCGAGTTCAGATGGTCTTGAGAGGCTATTTGTTATGTGTGTGTGTGTGTGTGTGTGTGTGTGTGTGTGTGTGTGTGTGTGTGTGTGTGTGTGTGTGTGTGTGTGTGTGTGTGTGTGTGTGTGTGTGTGTTCTAGTGCGCATGTGTGCATGTGTGCGGTTGTGTGTCTTCCTTGCCAGCACCGCAACGCCCTCGTACAGAGTAGGGTTTAATATTTTTCCCGAAAATGGCATGAATCAAATCCCGGGATAGGACGACCCATTTCCCGGGAATCCCGGGAAATCCCGGGTTTTTTTTTTTTTTTTTTCCTCCTCCCATTTTTTGATCTAGTCATGTGCCTATAATTCAACTGTTCCTCCCAAACTGGCATTTGTATCAAGTTGTTAGTGTTTGTATCATTATTGGGAGAAAAGAATTAAGATTAAGCTCTACTACCAACACAACAATAATAATGAAGTGTAAGATGATTGCTTGTGCGCAGCATGCAGCGCTTATCAATGACGGGCGGATTGTTGGTGACGGTGACACCAAGTCGCCTGCCCGTCCCCCAATTCCGCCCGCCTACTTATAGCCTATATAGGCCTACTAGTTAATTACGTGTCCACTGTTTAAGTCAGGAATGGATATCGACATGATACGGAGTTTGTATGCTTAATATCTGAAACGGTGATGACATTTAAGTCAAACGGCCATAAACAGCATTGCAATGAAGGGTGTCGTAACGGCAGATGGAACTTTAATTTCACGACGACATTCTGGCTATAAACTCGCCCTGGCCGCTTCCCTGTTTCACTTTAGGACCAAAAGTAGCCTATTCAACCGTTTCCACAGTTCCTGCATCGGTAAAGCCAGGACTACACGTGTGAACCAAATCAACACAACAGCATGAAGGAATAATAAACGGAAATACAGACGTGACCTGAAATCAAGCGGGCGGAATTGGAGCCTTTCGCCAGAGGGACTCACTAGTTTGACGCCGTGTCGCCCGAGAGGGCTGTTCTTGCGCCTAAACTAGTGAGTCCCTTCGCCAGAGAAGCTAGATTTTGGACATGCTGGACGTTATCGCCAAATTACGATAGAAAGGACAACCAATGTTAGCTAATATTGCTCATTACCTCATCTACACAGTTGCCGCTATCCAAAAATATACGAGAGCATAATTAAATAGTATTTGAAAGAGTGATATTATCACGTTTTCAGTGAAGTGATCAGTGAAGTGGGCGGAATTTGGCGACCTTACTATTATAATTCGCTCACACAAAGTGCATTTCGCACTGTCATTGTCCAATTTCAGAAAATGCCTCCAGGCAAAACTGGCAGCAGAACCAGACATTGCTGAAAAGGTCCTGTAGCCTAGGGCCTACTGCTGCTGCTTAAGTGAGCCTGAAGTGTTACCAAAGATTCCCTATTCTAAACCGTCTCTGGTGTTACCGCTGCTAGATTGCACTGTTGCTTACTGTTGCTAGGACAACAAATAGACACGCACTTAATTTTTTTTCCCGGTTTCCCGTCATGGCTTTCCCGGGAAACGGGAAATTGTTTTGATCAGATTTCCCGGGAATCCCGGGTCCCGGGATTAAACCCTAGTACAGAGGTCAGATGGTCTTGATAGACTATTTGTTGTGTGTGTGTGTGTGTGTGTGTGCGCCTGCGTATGTATGCACGGCTGTATGTGTGCATTGCATGTGTGCGTGCCTTCCTTACCAGCACCACGATGCCCTCGTGCAGCGGTCCGATGGTCTTGAGGGACTCCCTGCCGTTCCCCACCGAGTACTCCCACTCCAGGCCGTCCTCTATGAAGGTCTTGGACTTCACCTCCTCCCCTTTGGAGTTCAGGATGAAGTTACCCGTCACCTGGTTCTTCACAGCTGTGGAGGGGGGGAAGGGGTAGAGAGAGAGAGAGAGAGAGAGAGGTGAAGTTATATTGTGAGGAGAGTGGAGAAGCGTAGGTGATGAAGTGATGAAAATACGTAGAACAGAAGGAAAGAATGAGATGAGGAATGGAAAGAAGGGAGCAAGAGAGAGAGAGAGAGAGAGAGAGAGAGAGAGAGAGAGAGAGAGAGAGAGAGAGAGAGAGAGAGAGAGAGAGAGAGAGGGGCAGAAAGTCAGAGATACAGAGGCAGTGATATATTGAAAAATATATTGAGTTGCAGACAGAGACACGGTTAGAAACAGAGAGGAAGAGAGAGAGGGAGAGAGAAAGAGCGAGAGACAGAGAGAAAGAGAGAGAGAGAGAGAGAGAGAGAGAGAGAGAGAGAGAGAGAGAGAGAGAGAGAGCGATAGAAAGAGAATGGAGAAGGGAAGACAAGAGACGGAGAGAGCGTTTGTCAATAAAACTCATCTCATTTTCATTCTCATCATAATCCTCCCTGTCCTTCAGTCTTCCACATTTCAACGCCCAAAATCCCACACAAGATCCTTCTGCAGGAGTCAAGAGTGACACCAAGGAGCAACCAAAGCTTCACACAGACCATGGACAAAAGGTGAACCAGTTCATGACATACCCACAAGATAACACAGGATATTGAGTACACTGGTTGCTCAGGCAGGGTCGTACTGTATAAAGTAGAAGTACTTTTACGCAAAAGAGAAGAATCTTCACTTGCTTCTTGAAGGTTGAGAGAGATGCAGTGCTTTACTGTTAAGGGCCTCTGGAATGAAATGCTGCTTTCTGATTGGTCACACACACACACACACACACACACACACACACACACACACACACACACACACACACACACACACACACACACACACACACACACACACACACACACACACACACACACACACACACACACAAACACACACACACACACACACACACACACACACCAGAGTCTTACATAATTACAGCATTATACAAATTACCTCATGTTGTTCCTCACATTTTGACAAATACTAACATAATGATCTTTCCTCTGCTATGCTACAACAGCACACTGACCTGAAGCCAATTAGGGGTGAACTCAAAAAACTCAAACTACTGGTGCATTTCTCAAAACATTGCAAGCCAGTGAAACGTAAAAAAATAATTTCCTCTGCTGCCTTAAGTTTGTAAGTCCACTCAACTCGAGACTTAACTTATCATCATCATCATCATCATCATCATCATCATCATCATCATCATCATCATCGTCATCGTCATCATCACCACCATCACTTATCATCATCATCATTATCACTATTATACTATTACTGCTATTTTGGCCAGGATTGTGAAGAGATTGGTTGCATGTACTCTATTTCAATGGACCTTACTCCTCCTTCTTCATCAAGCTTCCTCACCAACACCCAACACTATCTGCAATCCCTTACCAGTTTCCCTCCCCCCCCACACACACACACACACACACACACACACACACACTACCACCACTACACGTACGCACGCATACATACACAGTTTAGAACTTTTATTTGGATCACCACACAGGGAAGGATTACAGATTCAAACATGAATGGAAATATTCTGCAGACTGGCACACACACACACACACACACACACACACACACACACACACACACACACACACACACACACACACACACACACACACACACACACACACACACACACACACACACACACACACACACACACACACACACACGCACACACGCACACACGCACACACGCACACACACAAAAAACTTACCAATGGTGTGTGGGGAGGTGGCGTTCTCCTCTATCAGGATGTGTCTGGCTCCAACAGGGATGTCAAACACCTTCAGCATACCTGACCCAGCCACAGGTGGTAAGCAGGGTGACAGAGAAATGGGAGAAAAAAGGTAAAAAAAAATATAACTGTTATTTTTAAAAGATAATGGCAGTGGCCAATGGCAGCGTGTGTCCCATTAAAAAACAAGATTTGCCATAGCTCCGATACCACACACATGGTCCAGGCGCAGGTGGCAGAATGACAGAGACATGAGAAACAAAAAAAATAAAATAACATTAGTTATATTTAAAAAATAATTAATAGTAGTCTCTCCTGTTAAAAAAAACACGGAGGATTTGCCACAACTCTGATACCACACATTATATAGAGCAAAAAAGGAAATGAGATAAAAAAAAGCTTGAAATTATGTTATATATTGAATTTTATAGCATGTTTTACCATTACTGTACTTACACACCTATACATTAGTATACCACACACACAGTCAGAGCCGCTGACAGCATTTCCCAGGCCTAGGACAAAAACATCTGGAAGGGCCCCACCTCTCAACACATACAGTACAATTTCATGAGGGCCCAATTCTGGGCCCCTCCTTTTCCTGGGCCTGGGACAACTGACCAGTATGCCGTCTGGGAAATTGAGTACTTCATATGGCAGGAGTAAGGACCGTCACTTTCCAAATCCAATTAGTCTACAGTCCACTTATCAACATTGTGCACAGAAAAATGCTGCTGTGGCAATTCAACAGTTACAGAGTGTGACAAATTTAGAGTGTTAAATTTGAATCTTTAAGTGTTGAATTACCGCTGTGTGCGTGTTTTTCCTTCTCCA
>NC_085873.1:11883825-11893825 GCF_034702125.1 Engraulis encrasicolus
GGAAAATATTGATTCATAAGTCCCTCAAATGCAATGGGTCCACCAAACCCGGAGCTTCCTCTGTGTAATAGAAAAGAGCAGGGAGGCTAATCAAGAGGGGGTAAGAGGGGGGAGGGGTTCACTACATTTTATTTCTGATTTCAGAAAATGAGCCAAGGCCAGTGAATCTCAATGTGAAAGGATAGTAATTCGTACTAGATAATAATTCCTACACGTCCCACAGACCCAGACACCTCCCAAGGGCTAAAGCATTGCTGCTTTATCTAATATAGGTCACATGAGGGTATGATACACTCCTACAGTACTGTCGCAGAGTGAAAAATGGGTTGAATGATTTCATAAAATTACATGACATGGCATCAGGCTTAAGTGCTAAAACGGGGCAGGAAAAAGGTAATGGTAATTGCTGTGCATATGTGTGTGCGTATAATGGTTTGCTGTGTGCTTTTATGCTTATCAGTGGTACAACATCTGGACACACGCACGGACGCATGGACGCAAGCATGCAAGCACACACGAATGCATGCACACATGAATGCACGCACGCGCACACACACGCATTCGCGCACACACAGCCACAGGCACACTAGCATGCACGCACGCACGAACGAACACATGTAAACACATGTAAACCCAAGGTTTCACCATACATCATGTACAATACGGGCTGCAGTGGCAGGATGGGGTTGCTATGAATACTACTTTGACTGATCCTTTGGTATGGTGTGTGTGTGCATGCGTGCGTGCATGCGTGCCTGGCTGTGTGCGTCACATGCATTTGCACATATAGTTTGAGCCACTGATTTTGTGCCAAGTATTCTTGCAAGGTGCAGGCCATTACCACTACTCCCCTCTAACGTCGCATGCACTATACTGTAAACCATAAGGTATGGGCAATTTGTGCATGAAAGCGGAAAAAATTATAAGTGGCTCCTACCGAGTGTCTGTCTTTGTGCATGAATTACTGTCGCACATACACTTACAATTATGTTTCTAATTCAAGAATCGCCTGTCTGGATCTCCGCTATGTCTATGACGCACACAACTCCCGCAGCACGGCACCAAATGATCTCAAATTTGGAAAGTGACTTGGCGTGGTATGGCGGGTTGCAGTGCAAAGTTTCACACCGTTTGGACATAAAAAATGAAGATATTAGTTCAACTAATTTTCACTCACAGCTTAAACTGCAGTGCAGATCAAGATGCCTGAAGAAGATCTATGATCGAAACGTTGCTCCTAATAAATTAAGTCTTTTGCAAGCAGTGTGCAGATCCTTTCCCGCTCCTATAAACTGCAGTGTAGAGTCATGGAATCAACAGCTCACCCAAAATTCTATAGTTAATTGTTTAAGCAATACGCCACGAGAGGCTGATACCGCAACAATTCCATTTTCAGCACTGAAGCGCAACATACACAAACCAGCTACACACATCTACTAAACACACTTCGCTGTCGCATTTGGGATTGTTGCCCTGCCTGGGCCGAGAGCGCACCCCTCTGCCACAAGTGTCAGTGTGTGTCTGTGTGTGTGTGAGAGAGAGAGAGAGAGAGAGAGAGAGAGAGAGAGAGAGAGAGAGAGAGAGAGAGAGAGAGAGAGAGAGAGAGAGAGAGAGAGAGAGAGTGTGTGTGCTTCTATCTATCTCAGTGTGTGTGCCTGCATTACTTACGGGGGATTGTTGCACTGCCTGCTCCGAGAGCGCACCCCTCCGCCACAGGTGCGTGAGCAGGTGCCGAACTTGGTCCAGACGCTCCATCCGCCATCATGACCGAAGGGCTCGTGAGACGACCGCCAGATACAGTGACCCTTGAAACACCACTGTAGAGGGAAGACACACACACACACACACACACACACACACACACACGGACACGTAAACCAAAAGGCTTGTGACACGACCGCAAGATACCTTTGACCCTTGAAACACCACTGTAGAGAGAACATGTGCCCATCATCTGAAGCATCACAGCAGGGGAGTGAAAGGATTAAAAGATGAATCACTCAGACACACACAGACACAGACAAACACACACACACACACACACACACACACACACACACACACACACACACACACACACAGACACACACACACAGAGAAGCACAATCTTAAATGCGGCAGCATGCCAAGCCGCTTTGTCTCCAGCTGTTTTAAAGAGCTGGACCGCACGGCAAACACAGAGGAGGAAATTAAGCTCACACCATGTCTTCCTTTTCCTGTGTTTTATATCTGGTCTGAAATTGATCCACGATCCAGGTAGATAAGCGATCTTACAGCAACACAGTAAAAACAGCGGTGTTAATTTAAGTCTTAAAGACTTGAAATTAACTGGTTGAATTTGCACTGGCTACCTGGTGGGAGATACGTAAAGCGACCGTCGAGCTGCATCGACGTCCAAACGAAAGCAGAATAGGCTAATGTCAGGTAGTTCTATTAAAATGTCCAACTAAACGTGTAATAAAACAGAATGAGTCAGCCCATATGAATGATTTAAGACTAAATAGTAATGATACCACTGTTCTGACCCCAGACAATAAAGTGGACGACATGGCATACTCTTGTTATGTTGTCTGCCCTGTTAACTGGGGTAATAGTTAGCTGTCCCTCCCAGTCTTATTTGGGTGAGTGTCTTCTCAGGCCCAGTTCAAGTCAATTTGATGCTCTAGACGAGCATCCCTTTTACTTTTTTGTGCACTTATAAATTGGCTTCTGTAAGCATAGCATTTTACTCTACCTCAGTGGGACTTTTGGGCGTTACTGGTGCCCCCAAGACATTTGGTGCCCATTTTTCTGTCTATGCCTAGCGCCAGCCCTGTGTCCTCTAATGCTTCTGCTTTCCCTTGATTCTCCAAATTTTTTTTACACAAAACCAAAGCAATTTGTGTAGTCATTCCAAACAAACCATGTCTCTCTAAAGACAGGAAGATCATTACACAGTGAAGCATACCATTTTGTTACATAATAAAATATGTGGCAACTATTTTTTTGGAGCTCAAAAACTTCCAAGCTCATTTGGTTTGTTCAATTCCCTCTTGGTGGATTATCCTGCTTTATATGCATTGACACACTGCTTTTTGGACAAACCCCTCTGGCTAAAGCCGAGACTGTATTATGACAACTGGAAAGTACACCCAATTTTAGGTTGCTCTTTTCCTCTTCAATAAATCCCTTCACCTGTCTGATATGTTCGGGCCATGTCCACATCATGAGTTAGTTAGTCAATGAATGACGTACATTAGTGATGCAAGACAGATGGATGGTTATGGGATGTCGGAATACAAAACACACAGAGAAAAATAATAGATTAAGAAGGGATGTACACTTAGTATTACAGAACAACTCTGCAATCCTAAATGAAGAAAAGATTGAAGGGTGTTGTTGCAAAACAGTGTATATCAATTTTGTAGAATGTTGGGAAATTGGCATTTTGTATTGGGTATTCCATTGCATTGCAAACTGCAGTTTGTATAGCAAGAGGAAAGAATAGCGAGCGCTCTACAGTCTTTACTTGGTTGAAGGGGTGCATCTGGTTATTCCTTTTTAGGGCTTGGCAGACTTTTGATCTATATCCAAAGCACTCTCCTTTGAGTCAAGGTGGATGAAGTATTTAAAAACCCTTTATTTTACATCGGGGTAAACATGGTAAAAACGCTGACCGGTTTCAGCCATCTGGCCTTCATCAGGGCGTGGTTAAAAACTCTGGTACATAAGTCACACATGTAAGTAAACTTTTATACAGGTTTAAAAAGTATGTTCCCAAAACATTTGAATGGCAAGAATTCACACATAGGTGATAGGATCTCTGAGTAGTCATTTCTAATAATGAAATGCAAAAAGTCAAAAATGGTGGATACACCTTTTTTTGGCAGCAAAACCTTTACACCTGAAATCTTCATTTTGTATAATTGGTGACATTAGAAAAAGCTTTCACATTGACATTAAATCCAACAATAAAATTACATTGTGGATGCTGTATTTTTTATTTACTCCCTCTGACCCCAGAACTTACACCAAAGGCATTTTGTATATTTGGCGCCATTAAAATGTTTTCACAATGAAATTAAACCCAATAGTAAAAGCATACTAACTCTCTGAACTCTGAACTTGTACCAACAGCACACAGTCGGCTAGCTCTCTGAGTACATGCCACACTGACTGAGGCTTCCTCTCACCCCCCTTACCATTGGCTCCATTTGCAATTGGATTGATGTATGTGTGGACACGGCCATTGGCCACTAATGGGAAGACCCAGAGGGGGATCAAGTAGCTTGGAGAAGAGGGGAACTGTGGTGATTTGTGCTGTAGTGCTGTGCCACAGTGGCTCTCGCTGAGTGGAGGCAGGGTTGCTGGCCCAATAACCGTACCCAGAGATCATCTACATTCCCTGGGCATGTTGGCAGCGAAAACACCAAAAGAGCATCCACTCCCCCTGGGGCACACTCCACAGGGAAAGGACTACACTGCCATGTGCTGTGATGTGACTGGCCAACAGCCTGTACCTTCAGGTCATAAAAATTGATCACCGGACTGCTGAGAAACCTGGCATTACTGCCAAATGTTCACACTGGGTTATTTATTGGGGGTCCTCATCTTGGGGTTGGGAAGCTGTTTATTTATTCATGGGAAGGTGTGGGAGGAATCAAGCAGTCATGGCACTTTTTAGCAGTTTAAGTGCCAAGCGGGGAGGGGCGTCAAGTATCAAACACTGGTGTCACTTGTATCCTTGTTGCACTTTAAATGGGAATCTACTAATGAGTGTTGTGCCGAAAACACAATTTCGTTGCCTTTTTGACAATGACAATAAAAACTTTTAAATCTTGAATCTAGAAATCTTGTGAGTGTCACAGTGGTGATGGGCGGTCCTACAGAGGAACATGGACTGGACAATTGGGAGGCACCATCATGAGACCCCAACCCCTGACAACTTTCGAAGCACCACTGGATACTGTACGATGGATACAGGCTGAATAACACTCTAGGGAAGGACCCACTACATAGTGTTACTCTGTTTTGTGTCCTAGTGATTCTAGCTGTGTAGCCACTTACCCTGTTGGGGCTCTGGTTTGTTGACAAAATGACCTCTTAATCCCGAAAGACTGAATGCGCCACAAAGGATCCACCTTCCCTGGGGTACACTCTAGCGCAGTGATTCTCAAACTTTTTCAGACCGAGGACCACTTTGTCCCCCCAAAAATGTTCAGGGACCACCTGTCAACTGAACTCACAGTTGACGGGTGCTATACAACACTGTTAATTTTGATGCAGATCACTTACTTTTTATTACATGTTTGGCTTTGTAATAATGTTACAAATATATCCTTCTGATAGCTTGTCTTGGAAAAGTAGAAATCCCTTTGCGGACCACCTGAGCTCTGTCGCAGACCACTAGTGGTCCCCGGACCACACTTTGAGAATCACTGCTCTAGCGCAGAGGCTCTCAAGCTTTTCTTTAAGAAAAGCCCCCCCACCCCAACCTAATCATAAGCATGCCAATGTGCTCTAACCCCATCATAAGCATACCAATGCCCCCCACACAACAGCACGATATTACAGATTATGAAAAGAGGCACAGGGAGAGAATAATAATTGCCTGTATCCAATTATTCCCTCAGGGGCCACTCTAGGCGGAAATTGAGCAAGGTGAGAATTATGTGCGACACAGCGAACACAGCGAGTGCCACAGTGATTCTAGCTATAAAAGGAGACAGGTGTTGGAGGATCTATGCCAGTGTTGCTGCCTACATAGACCCCAGTGGTACACCCTCTACTCTGTCATTATATGACATCCGATAAAATCAGTGTTGGTCCATGCGTCATTTCCAGTGGTCAATTATAGCAAGGAGCAGGCTTCACTCAGTGTTGATTTGAGGGTGAAAATGAAAATAAATGGGCACAGACACATTTCGGCATGTGCCTTCTTCAGTGTGCAACGCCGACTGCCTGCTGAGAGAAGGAAGTGTGTCTTTTAATGCCATCTGATTCTGGCAGTAAAAGATAGAAGGAGAAAGGGGCAGACGGCGTCCTACCAGGGATGTGTCAGACACAGACAATACATCTTCCCAAGGGCGCTGATGTCTTGGAATCAAACAGTTCGGAGAGAGGGAAAATGGTGTGCTGTGCCTCCCCATAGTGCCATACTGGGTGAGAGTAGAAAAGGTTTGTGTGTACCAGAGATGTGGACTTGTGACTTGTGACTTGGATTTGAGTCAGACTTAAGTCACAAATGGCTGAGACTTGAGACTTGACTTGGCAATATTAGGAATGACTTGTGACTTGACCTGTATGCTATCGGCTCAAGACATTACTTGACTTGACAGTTTTAGCTTGCAATGACTTGCAATGATCTGTCAAGTCTACACTTATTTCATTTTCTGTATGTGAAAATATTACTTGAAAAAAAAGAAAATTAAATGATTTGCCCTTAACCAGTACCAATAGGCCTATAGGCCTATATTTTGTTAAAAAAGAGAATGGAAAGGGGGGGGGGCATGCATAGCATTGTCGACAGGCAAGGAATTTATGACCAAAAGTAGGTGTCAAGATTGTGCATAGAATACAGTACATGGTGACTTGTTGAGGACTTGGACATGACTTGGCTTGGGTATGACCTGGAGTGCGTTACAATATGCGACCTTACCTCCTCCACTTGTGCTTGTCTCCTCGTACCAGGACGTAATATGTCATGATGACATCACTGACCACAGCATTATATTTCAATATCTTGCAAAACCTCAATTGTAAAGCCTTCTTCTCATTTGCAGTTGGGATGGTGAATGATAAATAGTCCCCCAATAGTTGTTGTGGCTAGGCTGACAGCTGGGAAACTTTATCAGTCTCTCCACGGAGGAGGGGCCAGGAGGTGGGGCGAGGAGACAAGCACAAGTGGAGGAGGCAAGGTCGCATATTGTAACACACTCTTGGACTTGGCTTGGTCAGATGTGTCTTAACTTGTTACTTGATTTGGACTTGAATGGAAGGACTTGAGAATTACTTGTGACTTGCAAATGAGTGACTTGGTCACATCTCTGGAATGAGGTTTTCAAAGTAAGAAGTCTGAACACTTAAAATCCTTTTTGTTCTCCCTTACTATTCCAGCCATGAAATAATAAGGGACAACAAAAAGGATTTTACTTTCTCACTTTCAAAACTACAGCTGGCCTTCGTCCTGCACCTTTTCCTGGGATGTGCACAATTCTCTCCTTAAACCCCATCTCTGAAGTGAATAAATCGGCTCGATAAATTACAGACCCAGCAAGCATTCACTCTGAGTCAATATCATTCGGAGCGGAGGGAAATGACTGTGCTGTGCTGCAGTGCGGGTGGTGATAATGTCTTTGGCTATAAGTGGACCGAGGGGTTGGAGGATCCATACAGGGGATGCTGTCATGAATACAGGACCCAGAAACCACCCATCATCCTTCCCTGGTCTCATTGGTCACTATGGGCCTATAGAAATTACCCACCCACCTCCCCATGCTGTGCGGCAGCTATTCTGGCTATTAGTAGAGCCGGGGGTTGGAGAATCCATACACGGGTTGCTGTCATCGTGGCTATCCTACAATATGTATAAACGTCCAACCGGGTACTTTGATCGCGAACGAGCGGTGCCCCCCTTTTTGGGGGAAAACAAACAGAATGTCTCATTAACTTACACGCAACATCGTCTAGCCTAAATTAACACCATCCATGCTTCAGTCATGGCTGTTTGGCTGTATTATTTGAGCGGCCGGTAACACAACATGTTTTCGGCATGTTGAGTGTGAACAAGGCTTGTCTACAAGTCCTTGTCTTTCTTTTATTCTTTCCCAACACCACCAATTGACTTGCATTGGCTTATCCCCCAATGTTTCCCCCCAAAAAAATGGCGTAACGCACATGGCACACGTCCGCCGTTTATACGTATGACTGGCACCCTGGGCGATGCCCCCTTTCAATGCCTCTTTTCAGTGGTCCCACCTCACAAAATTGGCAAAAAAATGCTAAGAACTGCTTACAAAAACCATCAATACCATGTTAGTACGATATACAGCTCCAGGCCTTTTTATTAGAATACCATGAAAAAGTTGATTTATTTCCATAATTCCATCAATAATGTTAAACTGTCATGGATTGTAGATTCATGTCCCAGTTTTTTAACTATTCCAATCATTATTTTTTTTAATGTCAATGGCAAAAACAGTGCATGGGAGTTATGGAAGCCCAGATATCCTTGATGCTTTGCTGTCAGCTGTTCTTGTTTGTTGACCTGGTACCCCACACTTCACTCTTCAATATACCCTGTAGATTTCCATGCCACGTTTTGGCGTTAACTCACCAGTTTAATTCTAAATAACCAGAAATGAAACCCCATTGAAAATGAATGGGGTTTAATTTCTGTTGAGTTAGAATTAAACTGGTGAGTTAACACCAAAACGTGGCATGGAAATCTTCGGGTATATTGAAGAGGGAAGTGTGGGGCACCAGGTCAACAAACAAGAACAGCTGACAGCAAAGCATCAAGGATATCTGGGCTTCCATAACTCCCATGCACTGTTTTTGCCATTGACTTCAATGTTAAACGCATCATGGCCATTATGAAGACAGAGAATGTCCTAACCAAGTATTGATCATTGCATGTTATGTAGAAAGTACCAAATTTCAACTGATTTAATGTGACCCGAATTTTGATGAAGAAAAATGTGATTTTATAACAATATTCTAATAATGCGAATTCCCCAATTCATGGGTTTTTTGAGCTGGAAGGCCAACGTATATAAAAAGAAAAAAAAATATGATTGGAATAGTTAAAAAACTGGGCCATGAATCTACAATCCATAACAGTTTAACATTATTGATGGAATTATGGAAATAAATCAACTTTTTCATGGTATTCTAATAAAAAGGCCTGGAGCTGTAACTGTAATACAGCTCACCTTCCCTGGGGCGCACTCCGTGCCGTCGACGGGGGGGCCCTTCTTGGTCTTGCAGAAGTATTGGTTGTCAGGGTGACTGCACCACAACTGCTTGCATGGGTCATAGGTGCGGAACTGTGAAAAAGGGAGAAAGAGAGGGAGAAGAGTAAATGACAGCGGAAGACAGAAAGTCAGACAGAAAGAAAGAAAGAAAGAAAGAAAGAAAGAAAGAAAGAAAGAAAGAAAGAAAGAAAGAAAGAAAGAAAGAAAGAAAGAAAGAAAGAAAGAAAGAAAGAAAGAAAGGAAGGAAGGAAGGAAGACAGGACGGAGAGAGAACAAGACAGAAACAGATAGAGAAGTGATACAGAAATTAAGACAGAAAGAGGGGATGCATGGACAGGAAGGGAGAGGACGAAACGGAACAAAAAATGAGTGAGAGAGTAGGTGAAGGCATGAACAGGAGACTGTGAATAGAAAACGACAAAAAAATACAAATGTCAATACGTGTGAGTGAGAGCATGTCTGTGGCCAAGCAGAGGATCTGAGGGGATGCTTTGGAGACTGTGGGGCTCGTTCCTCAATGAAATCTTTCCACTCACTCACTCACGTTCCTGGCTGAAGGCAGTGTGTTCGAGACCCTTCCCACTCTTTCTTTCTTTCTTTCTTTCTTTCTTTCTTTCTTTCTTTCTTTCTTTCTTTCTTTCTTTCTTTCTTTCTTTCTTTCTTTCTTTCTTTCTTTCTTTCTTTCTTTCTTTCTTCTCTCTCTCTGTCTTTCTTTCTTTCTTTCCTCTCTCTCTACCTCTCTCTACCCCTCCCTTTCTATCTTCTATCTCGCTCTCACTCCCTTTCTTGACTGCAAGACTGGTGCAAGACTATCGACCCCCAGAGAAAAATAAGAAAGAGAGAGAGGAGTCAGGGAAGGTGAGGCCTAGACAGAGAGACTGAGAGAGTGAAGGAAATGGGCTCTCAAAGGAGGGAGAAGAAGAGAGGGAGAGAGAGAGATAGGGAGGGAAGGTGAGAGGTAGACAGAGAGACAGACAGAGGGATGCAGACCAAAAAGTGTGTGAGTGTGTGTGTAAGTGTGTGTGTGTGTGTGTGTGTGTGTGTGT
>NC_085873.1:11898825-11901325 GCF_034702125.1 Engraulis encrasicolus
GTGGATCTTTACCTTTACATTGCCATTTACTGCACTGAACACACAAAAGTAAAGTGGCTCTCAGGGGCAGCTATGGTGCAGGGACATGGGCTGGAAATAGAGAACGAGTGAGTAGGTGGAGGTTGAGGAGAGGAGAGAGAGAGGGGAGAGAGTGGAGGATGAGGAGTAGAGAGAAAGAGGGGTGAAGAAAGATACAAGATATAAAAGAAAAAGACAGTGAGTAGGTGGAGGTTGAGGAAAAAAGGGGGGAATACGAGTGAGAGAGGAGAGTGGAGGATGAAGGATGAGGAGAAGGGAGAAGAAAGGATGAAGGAGGAAAGAGGGATGGAAAGGAGGAGCTGGAGGAGGAAAGAGAATGAGTGTGAAGTGGGGTGGAGGTGGAGGAAGAGGTGAAGGGGTGGGTGTGAGGGAGAGAGAGAGAGAGAGAGAGAGGAGACTGGAGGAGTAAGGATTGAGGATGGGGATAAGGAGTAGGTAGGTGGAGGTGGAGGTAGGGCTGATGGGGGAGAAGGAGCAGAGAGAGAGAGAGAGAGAGAGAGAGAGAGAGAGAGAGAGAGAGAGAGAGAGAGAGAGAGAGAGAGAGCGAGAGAGAGAGGAGAGTGATAAGTTTTGTATGAAGGGGGGGAAGGAATGAGAGAGGATTGAGGATTGAGGATGGAGAGGAGTAGAGAGGAAGAAGGGGTGATGAGAAACACACAAAAAAAGAAAAGAAAAAGAAAAAGAAAAAGATGGGAGAGCATTGGCACTGTTGAGTCGCTTCTCCGATCCATACAGTCGGAAAATATAAGACACGCCACTGGGCAGACATTGAGCTCCTGCTGGAAAAAATAAAACTAACCCACCACCAGTCTCCACCACCAATGCTGTTGCCACCTCCCCTGTTCTGCCCCTCTACCACCACTTACAGCTCTGGGCTGCAGGGGGAGCTATTGTGCCTCATATGGAAACGGGACTGGGGGGCCTGAAGTAGTAGTTTAGGGAGAATCTGATGTGCAGTGATTGAATGCGCGCACACACGCATGTACGCGCGCGCACACGCACACACACGCACGCACGCACGCACGCACGCACGCACGCACATTGTGCATGCGTGTGTGTGTGTGCGTGTGTGCAAGTGTGCTTGTGTGCATGTGTGTCTATCTTCGTGTCTATCTCTGTATCTTTGTGTGTATCTCTGAGTGTACATGTACAATAATACCTCCAACAAAAACACTCTCAGATCTCAGACCTAGCAATTCCAAACAACTCAGTTCCTCATTTCTCTATCGGAAAGCAATTTGTTGAGGCTGTGAGGGCAGTGTGTGACAGATCGACTTCATTAACTTTGGTAAATAAGAGACAGGAAAACGGCTATTTAGCTAGGCAAGGCTACCGCTGACAGACCAAACCGAAGACGATTTGCTTGTAAATAAGGGTCAAAAGGTTGGCTGTCTGAGGTAAACACAGAGAACCGTCCTGCTTTTCTGATCATATTCTCTCCAAAGCAGACCGTAGTTTTGCGCTCCAGCTGGGCAGCCATTATATCTAGCAATTAGGGGCACCAAGACCCACCATTATTAGCTTATTCTACTGAGGAAAACAAAACAAACAAGTCATTGCAATGTGACATTTCCAATTGAAGGTGGGGGACCAGCAGTAGTAACCAGATGTCGTGGAACCTGTGGTTCACGTGGAAAAGAGACAACAGCCTCAACGTGATGATGACCCTGGCAAGATAAAGGAGAAATAAATGAATTAAAAGAAACAATGCCAGCCTACCATTCCACCAGGCATCCCTCTCAACTTTCAAGACAGTAATGAAGAATCATTTCTTCCTAAAGAGCTTCCCCGCATAACAACATTGACTCTACTCATCTGTAACGTAGTATAGCCTACAGTAACTCTGTGTAGCTGTACAACGCAGTATAAGTGTGCGGCTTGCACAGTCTGTATGTTGTCAACAATGTGTATGTTGCCACACATGTTGTGCCACACACTGTTGTACTCTGTACTTGCTATGTACGTATGTCCTCTTCGTAAGTCACATTGAAAGTACCAGTAGTTAATGTAATGTAATGAGAAATACTGTAAGTTAGAGTAAATGTTGCCCATGATGACGGTAGTGCTAGAGGGGTATTGATGCGGAAGGGGTGATGGCATGTTGATTGGCACTGTGGGCACTCTGGTGGATTAGCATTGATCCACAGGGGTGCCAGTATGAAGGGCGGCTCTGGGGACGAATGTCTAGTCCGATAAAAATAACTATTCAGGGAGGGGACAGGACAGAGAGAGAGGGAGAGAGGGAGAGAGAGAGGGGGAGGAGAGAGAGAGAGAGGGAGAGAGGGGGAGGAGAGAGAGAGGGGGAGGAGAGAGAGAGAGAGAGAGAGAGAGAGAGAGAGAGAGAGAGAGAGAGAGAGAGAGAGAGAGAGAGAGAGAGAGAGAGAGAGAGAGATGCAAGCAGACAGGCAGACAGACAGGCAGACAGGCAGACAGACAGACAGACAGACAGACAGACAGACAG
>NC_085873.1:11906325-11911325 GCF_034702125.1 Engraulis encrasicolus
TATGCCAAAAATGCCCGGCTCCCAGTTTTTTTGGTCACAGTCCAGCCCTGATTCACAGTATTCTATACTCGATCAAGAGATGTGCAGTGTCTATCAGTTTGAGCGCAATTTGTTGGGCTCAGAAGCCCATTCTGTCTATTATTGTTTTCAATTTCAAAGGATGTTGTTGCTTTATTGTTTGGGGGAAGTTGTTGCCGAATCTGTAATTGTTTCCATGCTTTCTGACTACACCGAATATTATTTGGCATGCAGATATGTATATAAAAAAAAGCAAATGCACTGCAGTGGGGAATAGATCTTGTGTCACGCAATTGATCTTGTGACACGTAATTAATTATGGGCAAGGTCTGATGAGGTCGTTTGAGTTAATATCAACAACTAAAGCATTACGTGACATCCAACGAGAGGTCAATAGTTACTTTAAGCAGTGGTTCTACCTATTATGGGGCCCTAGGCAAAACATAGACATGGGGCCCTCTTGAATTACGTTTGATGTGCACAGTAAAAAAAAAATGCAGTGTTAATTAACCACTTGGGACCAAGTCTACATTCTAGAAGATGTTAAGTTGACTCTCTAAGTGTTGTATTAACACAGTTTTTTTCTTTTCTTTTCTTTTTTTTTTTTTTACTGTGTATTATTATGGGGCTGACTGTGGGGGGTTCTAGAGAGGGTAGTTTGGTGGGGCCCTTGACAATTGCCTAGTTTGCCTATTGGTTATTACCTATTGGTTATAGTTTGCCTCTGGTATTAATTCTAACCTTTTGAACCTCCATGAGACCAATGACACATCAGAGGTCAAACTTCAATCAGCTCTATAGCTGCATCACCATCTGTTTACATTGAATGCAAATTGGTTATGTATGGCTTCCACTTGGCCTTGGGCCTGGAACAATTCCTATTGGCTCTTGTTGTTTACCATTGCTGGATTGTTGTTGAGGGGGCAGGAATTAACATAATGCTGTTTACATGTTTTTGTAAATTGCGAAACAGCATCCATTGGCGCATGGTCACTGATCTAAAGAAGGTTTTTCGACATTTGATACTAAACCACGTCAGAGGAAAGGTTTTAACCTGAAATCATGTTACTATTCCTATTAATATTACTATTTTTTAAGTTGCCTGTTTAACACCAGACCTAATCACAAGTGAGATTGTGTAGAACTAAAGGCAGTATGGGAGTTCCCAGGCTAATTTGTTGATGACAAATTATTTGAAGGGTTAGAAATTAATGTGACATGTTGATGTGGACATGTTTTAAAGTTGATCTGACACGTCATAAACATTAATAACAACAATAGTGTCATAGCATCAAATGTTATCATGATGTGTATTATGTCATGAATATAAAGGGCTCAAGTCATCCACAGGTGGATGACTTCAAAGAAAACGTTATATTTTTTGCCTTTTCACTTATCTTTTTTGTCAAAGTTTGTTTACAAAGTTGTCAATCTCAGGTTCATAAAGGGATAATCTGTCTTCTCGATGAAGTACCCTGGTTTACCCAAGATTGACACAGATATAAACATATATCAGTATAATCCATATCTTGTGTACTACAGTATACAATATGCATCGGATACATATGTATCGTGTCTGGTAGTAATGTAAGAATCATATACAGTTCATAGGCAGTTTAAGTAAGAATATCAATGCGTAGCCAGTATTTAACAGCCGCACAAAAAAGCATGAGTTTTAGACCCTCTATCTATGTTCGTATAGATACAGGATCTACCCGAGAATGGCCTGGGACATTCTCTAAGCTCTCTGAGCTTGGGCCATAAGCAAACGTAAATAAATAGCACAATTACAAATAAAAACAGATGAAACATTGCAACAGCATTTTTGCAGCCATTATTTCAATATATATGTATTAGTGCACATGAGGCAACATTGACAAGACGAGACTCTGTTGATATAATGTCTTCAACTGCTATTTGCATAAATTTGTCTATTTGCATAACTGGATGCTAAAAGTTTGGCTAATTGTACCTGGACAGCATGTGTCTCTGCTTGATGTGACAACCTTTTCTGCAGCCAGTGATCCGATATCACCGCACAAAAATGTTGACAAGACCGAGATCCTTAATGTATGTATCTTTGACTATTATGAAAATGTGTTCCACTGTGAACTGAAATAAAAATGTCTTCAACTGCTCATTTGACAACTTGTTCATGTACAGTATAGGTCTCTGCCTGATGTACAGAAAAAAAAAACGTTCAAATGTTGCTGGCTCGCAAAGTAACGTTTTGTCTCTGCATGTTCAGGCAAATGGACAGATGAAATACAAACATCTCATTCAGTAGGTTATGCTTTACCCTGATAAATTGCTCCATGAAAATGACATGTGACGACGAGCATAACTGATGTTTAATTGTTAACTCGTGCATGTGTAACGATGTTTAAATTGATGTGTAATCATTAACTTGTGCATTGTAGTTTATATGTTTCTTACGGTAACTGTAGTCTGTATTTCTACCAGTATGAAGCGTTGTGTATTTCAAAAACACTTACTCCCACAAATGCAGAGGTTTCCTGTAATTTATGAGCAATTCACATGATATGCTGTGTGTGTGAATGACGCAGTATGGTAAATTCACAGACATCAAGAACATATGTGAAAACCATTCTTCCACTTTCCATGAGTAAACTTCCAACAGTGAAATTGATGCTCTTCCTTCTCTCCCTCTGCTCCTCCTCCAAAGAGTTGTTTTGGTTTCAGCATAGTTGGATCTGCTTTTAAGACACCCAAATCCTGGCCCCATAACTCTACCCTTCCACCCATCATCATCATCCAACCCCACCCCACAACATAATGCAACATTACAGATGTGTGTTTTCAATTGAACTCAGGTGTTAAGAGAGATTACTAGATATATTATGAGGTTAGGTCCAACGATAGTTAAAAGCTTAACCTATAAAAATACACACACACGCGCGCGCACACACACACACACACCTCCATCTCCATCCGAGACCACATCATTGGCAATCAGCCAGGTCCATCCCTGATGCTACTGTTGAAAAGGGTCTATCAATGGGCCTGCTTCACCGGGCCCTATATTTGGACTAGGAACCTACCATCTTGTAGTAAAACTCTCACAAGGGGGTGTGATGTTTACCTTGAAGCCAGCGAGGGAGTTAGCTATCTGTGAACACAGAGCCCAGGACCATTTCAAGGTATTTTGGGGGCCCTAGGCAAAGAGGGACTTGGGAACCTTAGACCATGATCGTGTCGAGAAAAAAAAAACGTATTGGTGTTCTATGTTTTTCTTCTCTTCTGACTATTAGGAAGGGGCGACCCCTTGAGAGACTGTACTTTTTTCGCTCACTGAATTTAGGAAGGCACTGCCCGCCACACTGGCAAAGTCTACTATCTAGGGCCCTCCCCTTTCTTCTGGGGGGCTCTAGGCAGTTGCCTAGTTTGCCTGCCTGGTTGTGACAGAGCCTAACCTGAGCATGCCCTGGTGCCCATAGATACAGCCCTGTTGTGGCCACAATAAACCTGGCTGCCATGGCAACATTTGAAGTGTTAAAATACATAACACATCTTTCTCATTGTATGTTTTGCTTTCTTTTTTCTTTTTTTCTTCTCTTTCACCCGTCTTCCTCTTCAAACATGACATGCATGTACCAAAGAAAAGGAGAGCTGAACTGAAGAGAGAAAACGTTTAAGGTTATAAGGCAAATGGATCGGGAAGGAGCTTCAAAACTGCAGACGTTTTCTCTCATACAGTTTTCACAGACTTAACAGTTGGCCTAATTAAATTAGATGTAATTACCACTTAGATTATACGTAATTAGCTGCTACTCATTTCTGCTGGATGTGTAGGATGTATGTTCGGTATACTAATTAACTAGTAATTTAATTTGTAGGGTTTACACAATTTGAAACAAATGACAGAACGACAAATTAGCAGTACACTAAAGGGGTCGTTTGTAAAACAGGTCATTTGTTTGTAGTTTTGTGTGTAGAATAGTTTGGAGTGAACCATAGAGTTTGTATTGTGTATAAACAATCGAGGGAAAAAAACTTGTAATGGAAGCTTATGCAGCATGTACAGGCTATAGTACATCCTGTAGGAATCAAAGTTGGATTGTTCATACTGTACATACTAATGAACTGTACATGTTAATACACTGTTACCACCATTTGTTGCCTTTCAGAATGCAGATTTTTTTTACAAACCTCAAAAAATCACAAACCCAGCAGCAGCGCCGTAGTGTGTGCAGTGGTTAACATCAATAGAAGCTGATAAGCCCCAATTTACTGCACAGTACATCATGTAGGAATCAAAAGGTCTAACAAAATGTTTGTATGCAGAGGGAAATCCCCATGACAGCTCTGTTCTCCATCTACCCTGCATGGCTCTCTCTACATGGCATGGAAAAATGTATTGAGTGTTGAGTACTGTGTTGTTTTTATGTCCATCGATTGGGTTTCTGTCAGGTTGACAGAGATGACCCCAGCTGGGCACATAAAAAAACATGTGATGGATTATCTACGAGATTAGATAACAGGACATTCTAATGGGATTAGTGGTACAGTACAATGCATGTACCGAAACAGTACTAACACTTGTCTGTAGTCAGATTAAATACTGTAGGCCTATACATTTAGCCAAAGTGAGTGAGGTCTGACTTTGTCTTAATGTACGTATGTAAGTGTGTGCTGTATGGTTAAAATTAGTGCGATAATGTGTGTAATGTCTGTGTTTTTTCTGTATTTATCTTTGTATGCTAATGGACACCTACAGTATGGTAAAAGAAAAAAAAAGTTTGGGTTATGTTCTGAAAGAAATGGACACTATCTCTAGTCATAAAAAGAAGTTGGAGATGATTCAGATTAGTCAATATTTTAACGTTTACATTGTGAATGGCTGATTGCTCTAAATGCACCCCTCAATGTTGTCAAAGGAGGAAGGGAATAATGTCTTTATTTTCTGTGCTGTGATTCAAGTATGGTTTGACTCTGCAGAAGATACAATAGGTTCAAGCGTC
>NC_085873.1:11946325-11951325 GCF_034702125.1 Engraulis encrasicolus
CCAAATAAAAGTATTAAACTGTGTGGATGCAGTTGTGTACTGCACTCTGGGTGTTTAATAAGCAGACACTGTGAGCACACAGCACAAATAATTACCATAATAACAACAAACAGCAACCATGAGCCAAAACAATATAATTAAGAAACCTCCTGAATGCAAACAAGTGCATTTCTATTTAATTTGTTTTGCCCTTGTTATAATACCACAGAAACATTCTGTGCACTCAAGTTAATTACAGTGTGTATTCAAGAACTTCCAGTTTTAATATGCAAAGGTCCTCTAGTAGTTATGTAGACTACTGTACATGTACTTAAGGGTGCATGACATTCTCCACAGTCTACACACTATACGCCGTTCTCTCTCTCTCTCTCTCTCTCTCTCTCTCTCTCTCTCTCTCTCTCTCTCTCTCTCTCTCTCTCTCTCTCTCTCTCTCTCTCTCTCTCTCTCTCTCTCTCTCTCTCTCTCTCTCTCTATATCTCTCTCTCTCTCTCTACTAGTGGAGAAGAGGTGAATAAGGTAAGTATCAGAGGCAAAGATCCCGTAGATCTTCAGATGTTCTGCATCTGGTTTGATTAAACTATCATGAAATAGATTGTATATTGCAATAGTTGGGTTATTCTGTCATTCGCTTGCAAGCAGGAGCCGCAGCATGGAAAACCTGCTAGCTTGCTAATTAGTATCTCCGTTTGCCGTGCAATATAGGCTAATTCGCTCGCTAGTGTTTTTGCCCCTGGTGACTCCCTTCAGGCAGCAGTGACTCCGAGACCCTAATCCTAACCATACCTCTAAACTTAACCTTAACCCTAAGCCGACAGCCTGATCCCAACCTTACCCTTAACTGTAACTCTAACCCAGGTTTGGCTAGTAAGCTGCCTTAAGCCACTGTTGAAGGCAAACAAAAACACTAAAGAGGGCAAAAAGGCCCCCTTGAGGATAACAAATGGCAAAAAAAATCAAATTGATATCAAGATAATGTAAAATTAAATCTGGCAGCCGTGGTCATATTGTGCTGTAGCACTTCTCACTGATTTCTATGGGTGGTCCATTTCGAATGGCTGAGGCCAGAGATTGGGAACAACAGGTGTGTTTACCTGTGCTGGCCGTGTACATAGAGCAGATAAATGAGCTTCATAGTCAGCGCCCAGGCAAGGAGCCTACAAAAGCACGCCACTAGGCATGGTGCCTTTCTGCAAGCCGTCTTACTGTCACTGCCTTAGGGCCACTCATTCATTTGTTGAGAGGTGTCTCTAAAATGGTGCTTGAATGTATTTGTTGCCCTTTTGTTTGTGTGTGTGTGTGTGTGTGTGTGTTTTTCAACATGATTGTGTTGTTGTGTAAGCCATTGTAGTGATATCAAATTGGGGAAGACTACTCTAATATACTCTGTCATCGTGTTATGACAACTACATCCAAGCGGAAACATCGTGACAAGGGCAGAAATCGTGGAACAGAATAAGGTGAGTATTGAGTGAGTTAGTAAATATTGCCGTGTTAATTTAACACTTAGGGAGTCAAGTTTAACATTCACAACGTTGGTCCTGCTTTAAAGTTGCTGAATTAACACTGCAAAATGATATGTGTGGAATGAACTGACAGGGTTGATATCAGACAGAAGACCAAAAAAACAGAGAGAAGCTTTAATTGCAGTTGCTAACAGAAACGTTGTTGACAAAAATATGATCCTGGCGACACCCCAGGCCTTTTGACATTTACCAGTGAAGCCTCAGACAGACACCCACTATCAGTTTTTACAGACAGACACTGTGTGTGTGTGTGTGTGTGTGTGTGTGTGTGTGTGTGTGTGTGTGTGTGTGTGTGTGTGTGTGTGTGTGTGTGTGTGTGTGTGTGTGTGTGTGTGTGTGTGTGTGTGCGTGTGTGTGTGTGTGTGTGTGTGTGTCTGTGTGTGTGTGTGTGTGTGTGTGTGTGTGTGTGTGTGTGTGCGTGTGCGTGACATTTTAAAGACAGTCAGTGTTAACAGGTGCCAGCTTTGTCTAGGAGATGTCAGCGGAATTACAAAAACAACCACAAGATAAGCGATAAACCGAAATGGGAAATTCGCCATGGGGCTACAGAGAGAATTAACAACACATTCCTCAGAGAACTCCGCAAGGAATCCTAGACTCACTCTCTCTCTCTCTCTCTCTCTCTCTCTCTCTCTCTCTCTCTCTCTCTCTCTCTCTCTCTCTCTCTCTCTCACACACACACACACACACACACACACACACACACACACACACACACACACACACACACACACACACACACACACACACACACACACACACACACAAACTGTGTACTGTATCTGTAGCAAATAGGGATGGCATGTGATGGAAAGTATAATTGGGTATAAAGTTGCCACCAACCTCCGGTCGCTTCTGTACGGTACAGTACAGTGCATTCCTGTAAATTACCACCTATTCCACTGTGAGTCGTGAAACTCTAGAAGCTATCATTTCTACCAGGAGATGAGGAAACGGATGACAACATTGCTGAGAGAGGATTTGGAGTGATGGGGTCTTCTGGCACTAAAACAATCAACCCCCCGCTGCGGAGGGGAAAAAACAACGTATTGGGTAACTTTATCAAATGGCTTAGTTTGATAGTTTTTTAAGCCTCGGATGATGAGAGATGTGCAATTTTCAGAAGGTGACACTTGTGAAGTCATTGACCTTGCCATCATATTTTTTTTGGTCATCGATCATGAACACTCCCTGCTAGCTAATGGGTTAGGTGAGATATTGCCTGAGGCAACCGTCTGGACAAGGTTTGATGATTCCCTAAAGTAGAGGTGTCAAACATAAGGCCCGGGGGCCGCATACGGACCGCCAGATGATTTAATCCGTCCCCACTATTATTTAGTCCCACACCCACATTGCTCCTTTTGACATGGGACTAATTGCCTGAATGCTTTGCTAAGACCGATTGAAGATGGCTGGTTGTGCACTCCCACACCCACATTCTTCATTTTGATATGGGACTTAAACCTGGGACTCTTCCATCCCTAAGCCTAACTCTCAGACTAAGAGATATGCTTGCTGTGTGGCATGTTTTTTTGCAAATGTTGCGACCCAGTGCACATACTTCTTTCAGGATGACTGGAGCACTTTACACAATACTAGAGGTATCATCTAGCGGTCAGATAGCCATTTCCATAGTTTGACTCTACCGTATAGTCAACATGGAAGTTTGGAAGATCGCCTCTCGTGGTTTTATAACACCGTCCACACACGTCTGTGTACATTGTGACTGGTGCTCTACCGTGCACAGAAAAGTGACATAAAATTAGCTTGGCAACGCGTTCATGCATGAAAAGTGCACAAGCATATGTATCCTGCAGCAAGCCTATCCCTGGCCTTAACTGCTATCTACTGTACAGATGCTCTCTACTGGCATACCATCTTTTAAAGCATGAGGTGTTGTTGAGGCCAGGGTTATAGGGCTTGAATATGATTGCATAGATAAGACAGGGAATATTATAAACATTTATTTAAAATAATAATAATTCCATATCTGTTTGATTTCGCGTGACCTGAGAAAACCGTCTGGGTGGAATGAGAGGCTTGAAGATGCTGATTGTTCACGCCCGCACCCACGTTCTTCAGTTTGACATTAAACCCGAAACCTGGAACTCTTCTATTCCCAATCCCAACTATTAGGGCAGGGCTGCTGACTGCCCCCACCCCACCCCCACCCCTTTCCATGGGCCCAGGACAACTGACCCCCCCCCTGTCTTATGCAGTTGATTATCTGCAGATGCTGTGTACTGGCAAGCCATCGGGAGTGTTATTAAGGTTAGGTTAGGGCTTGGGTTGGGTTGTGTTGACAAGAAAGCAAATATTACAAATATGGGTTTTTTTTAACAAAAAAGGCAGAAATGAACAAATTTCAACAAACCATTTGTTCAGTGTCTGTGAGTGGACGGTGTGTGTGTGTGTGTGTGTGTGTGTGTGTGTGTGTGTGTGTGTGTGTGTGTGTGTGTGTGTGTGTGTGTGTGTGTGTGTGTGTGTGTGTGTGTGTGTGTGTGTGTGTGTGACGCCTGGGGCTGCGAGGCCTGTGCCTGTGGGTAAACAATGTGTTACCCAAATCTCAATGGAGCCACAAAATTGTAGCCAGCTGTTTTCTAAATTGACAGCTGCGACATTAACATGCTTTTCTAATTCACCAGGGATCTTCAGATAAAGCAGACCCACTAGCCAGAGGCTTTACAATTGTTTTACTGCCTTTTCAGCAAATTGTGCCATTTATAAAATGTGTGTTTTAAAATCGTCAAGGACTTACCAGTCAAACAGGCCAATAAGCTACAGTGTGAAAATGTTTCATTTTCAGCAAATGTCACATTACATTAAATTACACTTAGCTGAGCCTTTTATCCAAAGTGATGCACTGTACGTGCCTTGCTTAAGGGCACCTCTGTTAGTGAGATAGGGAGTGGAAGGGTGGGATTCAAGCCTGCAACCCCATCTCCTATTATCACTAGGAGTGTGGCTGACCTGCTGTTTTATGATGTAAATGAATGTGTGATAAAAATGTGATATGAAATGACTTCTGTCAGCTCATGCAAGTCCATTGACAGAGTGTGTAGTTTGTATGGCAGATTAGTCTTGTGTCCTGAACGCAGCATTCCCCTCTGTGCTGAACTCCCCTCTGTGCATGAGGTATTGATTCGTGGAGAGGCCAAATTTAAATTCCTTTGCATATCTCAAACAAGTGAAGAAATCAACAATAAAGGTTTTCACTGTCTGACTCAGGAAAGCAGATTCACAGCACTACTCCCTGCTCCCAAATCTTCTGTCTAGCATTAAAATGCACTGTCTGAAGCAAATCTGTCCCTTCTGAGTAAGATTTAGAAAAGCTTCTTCAATGCCTGTTTTGGCAGGATGAACCTTTGGAGTGTAGTACCCTAGGTCACAAATCAGACACCATATAGAGAAAGTAAAATGTAGAAAACAGTATCCTGCACACTGACCACTTCGCCATGAATTGTTTACGTTTCACAG
>NC_085873.1:11953825-11958825 GCF_034702125.1 Engraulis encrasicolus
GTATGGCTTGAATAAACTTGCTGTGCTTGTTGTGGAATATTTGAATCATAGAATTTCATGGGCAAGCCAGTCTGGCCTTCTATTGATTATGAATTTGTACATAGATCTGGCACCAATAAAAAAAAACAAATATTCAGTTAGCTACTGTATACCCTTCAGTATACAGAAACATGCTATAGAAAAATCATTGGGCTTGACTCTGACAACTTGCTGTCTATGGGATATCTAGGTCATAAAATTTCACCAGCAAGCTGGCTGGTCAACCAGCCAAGTATTGGCTATAAAGTTTCCTGGGAAATATGGTACCAATGAACAGATCTGGCGTCAAATACTCAGAGTTATCATTGTGGTGCTACAGCTCCGTCCTGCAGTATCTTTTAAGGCTAGACTCTGAGAACTTGCTGTCTGTGAGATCTTGGAGCATTGAATTACACGTCAGTCTGGCAGACCATTGGTTACACATGTTCCTGAAAAATTGGTAATGAAATTGGTTATTTATCTATCCTCAAGTCAAGTCAAGTCAAGTTTATTGTCAATTTCTTTACATGCACTGGTCATACAAAGAATTTGAAATTGCGTTTCTTGCTCTCCCATGCAGACATAGACTAATCTAGGTAAGGACATAGACAGTATAGACATAGACAGTGCTCATACATGGACATAGACAGTATGGACGTAGACATTGCTCATACAGACATTTAAAGTGCAAGACTGGACAACAGAAGACTTGTAGAGAACATACATTAAGAGGAGGTATTTTGTTGTGCTTTTTTTAAAAGTCCTTTATAGCGTTCTGACATAGTAATAGTAGCATTTGAAGAAAATAAATAATTAAAAAAGGTTTTATTAAATACACCAGCAGCAGTATGTGTGTGCGTGTGTGTGTTTTGTATGTGTTTAGTGTGCGTGTGTGTTTGGTGTGTGTGTGTGCATGTGTGTGTGTGTGTTTAGTGCAGGTAGAAAGTGCGGTGTGTGCGTCTGTGTGTGTGTACCTGTGTATGTGTGTGTGTGTGTGTGTGTATGTGTGTGAGTATGAGTTGTGTGTCAGTGTGTGTATGTTTGGGTTTTGTGCAGAAAGTGCAGTGTGCTTGTGTGTGTGTGTGTGTGTGTGTGTGTGTGTGTGTGTGTGTGTGTGTGTGTGTGTGTGTGTGTGTGTGTGTGTGTGTGTGTGTGTGTGTGTGTGTGTGTGTGTGTGTGTGTGTGTGTGTGTGTGTGTGTGTGTGTGTGTGCATGTTTTGAGTTAGTGCAGGTTGAAAGTTCAGTCACAGATGTAGTAGTGCAGGTGGAATGTTCAGTCGCAGATATGGTGGTGGGGATGAGGGGGGAGAGCGTTGTCAGTGGCCTGGCTGGCTAGAGGCTGACAGTGAAGGGAGAGTGGGTTGAGTGTTCAGTATCTTGATTGCTTGATGCATCGTGCTGCTTACAAGCCTGGTGGTACGGGAACGGAGGCGCCTGTACCTCTTTCCAGAGGCAGGAGGCTGAAACAGTTTGTGTGCAGGGTGGCTTGTGTCTTTGATGATCATCAGTGTTTTCGGGGTGAGGCGTGCGGTGTAAATGTCCTGCAGGGAGGGGAGTGGTACTCCAATGATCTTCTTCGCTGTGTTCACAACACGCTGGAGTGTCTTCCTGTTTTTCTCCGTGCAGCTTCCTCCCCACACTGTGATGCAGCTGGACACGAACGCTCTCTATGGTTCCTCTGTAGAATGTTGTCATGATGGAGGGTGTAGCACTTGCCTTCTTTAGTTTGCGCAAGAAGTAGAGACGCTGATGGGCCTTCTTCGCCAGTGATGTAGTGTTGGTGGTCCAAGAGAGGTCGTCGCTGATGTGCACTCCAAGGAATTTTGTGCTGCTCACTCTCTCCACAACATCATTGTCGATGGTCAGTGGTGGCAGTTGTTTTTGGACCCTCTGAAAGTTGACAACAATCTCCTTGGTCTTGTTGACATTCAGCAGGAGGTTGTTGTCTTTGCACCATCTGGCCAGCAGGTCTACTTCTTCTCTGTAGTGGGTCTCATCGCCCTTAGTGATGAGGCCCACCAGTGTTGTATCATCCGCAAACTTCACTAGATGGTTAGTGCTGTGGGTCGTTGTGCAGTCATGTGTCAGCAGCGTGAACAGCAGTTGAGGTGTTATTCCCTACCCGTACTGCTTGTGGTCTCTGCATCAGGAAGTCCAGCAGCCAGTTGCAGAGGGAGGTGCTGAAACCTAGTTTGTCCAGTTTTCTGATGAGTTGTTGTGGTATTATGGTATTGAATGCTGAACTGAAGTCAATGAACAGCATTCTCACATATGAGTCTTTATTGTCCAAGTGGGTGAGGGCTGGATGGAGGGCAGAGCAGATTGCATCCTCCGTGGATCGCTTGGCTCGGTATGCGAACTGGTAGGGGTCCAGGGTGGGGGGAAGGGTGGCTTTGATGTGTGACAGGACTAGCCGTTCGAAGCACTTCATGATTATGGGCGTCAGTGCTACAGGACGGTAGTCATTGAAGCATGATGGTGATGATTTCTTCGGCACGGGTATGATGGTAGCAGCTTTGAAAAGTGATGGGATGACTGCTTGCTCCAGAGAGATGTTAAAGATGTCTGTGAAGACATCCTTCAGCTCTTCTGCACAATCCTTCAACACTCTCGGCCAGGTATGTTGTCTGGGCCAGCTGCTTTGCGTGGGTTGATGGTGGCCAGTGTCCTCTTCACACTGGCAGAGGACAGGTACAGGGGTTGATCATGGGGGGGAGGGGGAGTTTTCTGTGGATGAGTGTCATTTTGTGCTTCAAAACGGGCAAAGAAACTGTTCAGGTCATTTAGCAGAGAGGTGTTGTTGTCACAGCTTCGTGGTGCGGGCTTATAGTCCGTGATGGCCTGTATGCCCTGCCACAGGCTCTGTGCATCTCTGCTGTCTTTGAAGTGTGTTGTTATTTTGTCCGAGTATTCCTTTTTTGCTTTCCTGATGCCCTGGGACAGGTTTGCCCTTGCTGCTTTTAGGCCAGCTACGTCTCCTGCTCTGAAGGCTTTGTCTCTGGCCCTCCTGCAGTACATATTAGAAAACAACCATTAGGCTAGACTCTGAAAAATTGCTAACTGCAGGATCTTTCGGCCCTATAATTTCATCTGCAAGCTTGTCTGCACAACCAGCCTACTATTGGCTGTGGATTTGGATGAGATATCTGGCTGTAGCTCTGCCCTACAGTACTGTGTATGGAGACATATTAATATAGAACGACCAAACCAGACTCAGGGAACTTGCTTTCTGTGGGCTCTTTGGATCTTGGCCAAACCAAGCTTTGTCTAACAGCTTGGTGTGACACCCAAGGCACCTGAGCGTAGGTTTTCCCTATGTACTGTGAACGTGGTCTTGGAAGTCCACAGAAGATATGTTCAAAGTGGGGGCTGGGGAGCCCTGGGCGCGGCACGGGAGTTTACTGAGGGGGGCTCGCAAAAATCTTCCAAAGTCCAAAGTTTGGGAACCACTGTTCTACAGTACCAGTAAGTGGTTGAAGGCTAAGAGGAAACCATACAATATCTACTGCAAACGCCTCTGCACAATTACACAAAAGAAGAATATTCCGTATTCCAATTCCAAAATTGTAATAAAAGAATTTGTGTCAATCTTAATCAGTATTTTTAAGATAAATAAATATACTCTATATAGATATAGATATATAGAAATATATAAAGATATATAAATAAGGCAAGGCAGGGCATGTAAGCGCCTACAGTAAGTTATGCCACTTCTTGTTGGCCTATTGGATCCAGTGTGCCATATCAGCCTCTACAAAAAAAGATTGCACACTCCAAGCTTGACTTATGTAAATGTCAGTACTGTGGAGTTCATCCCTGATTGCAACATTGTGTGCAATGGTTCAGCATGTCAGGTATCTCTGGCACGTGGATTCAAACGGATGAATCTATGGGCGAGAAAAAGAGCTGCACTTGAATGTCACTGATCCACTTTTCTCTATGCCGGCGACACTACTATAAATGTGACATTTACATTTTATTTTTTAGCTTTAATGACTTTATTTGAGGAGGATGGAAAGAGATTGGGAAAAGGATATGAGTGGGAAAGGATTGTGAAATTACTTCGTGTCAGAATCAAACCCATGGTTGAATGGTAAAGTGCCTTAGCCCCCTGCTCCCTGCCATTTACAGTTTTGAAGTTTTTTTTTCCAAATGCCTAAACACATTCTTAACATGTCAGAATGCCTACATCCTCTTGAAGCCAATGTACCTTTCGAGTATTACCTGACAGAATTCATACCCTCTAACCTAGATTGCACACTAATGCACACTCAAATTGTAATTGTAGAACATTTTATATTGCAAAATTGGCCAGGTTGATAGTTTACAAGCAGATAACCTGCCCAACCACCCCCACCCCGTTTAAAAAATTGGCTGGGTTGGGTTGCTCGCCCTACCTTCCCATTAAATGTACGTGGAGAAGGATGACTCTTCTCTTGTAGCAACTGGTAGCTTATTCCACCATTGACGGACAATGACAGAAAAGGTCCAGCAAAAGCTGTCAGTAGCCCGGGTAACTAGCCAGGCCGCGCCCTCCTAGTGACGCAACACCTTCAGCGTTGCTTCTAGTCAGGCCAGGAGCAATACAAATATTGTTTCTGAGCTCCGGAAATCCCTCCCACTTTGTCGGGAAGCAAACAACCAGTAGCAAACCAAGAGAGGCGGGTCAACCATGACGTTTGGGAAATGTTAATTGATAAGCTCTTGGTCAGACCAAGACTCAAAGAGACATGAAAGTGGATGATAATCAGGCTACCTGGTTACTAGAGTAGAGTCTACTACCCATGCTTTCACCCACCGGCGGGCGGCTGTGAATGAATCACCAGATGCTGGCCACCAGGGGCGGAGATATAGGGGGTGCAAGCAGGGCATTTGCCCCTGGGCTCAGAGCCCTCCTGTGTTGGTAGTAGTGGCCCTATTGTGACCAGGGCGGGCCGTATGGAGGGCCCTATAAGTGTCTTGCCCTGGGGCCCCGTGTGCAA
>NC_085873.1:11961325-11966325 GCF_034702125.1 Engraulis encrasicolus
AAGTGCCCCCCACTGCGGCCCCCACTGGTTTAGTACACAGCATGGTCCTTCCAGGAAACACGACAATATGTGAATGGATCTGAAGTGTTCCGGTAAACACAACAGAGTACCAAGAAGCGAGGAGAAGGAGAAAGGTCACACAAGAGGAGAGAGACAGACAGACAGACAGACAGAGACAGATAAAGAGAGGGAAAAGAGAAACTGCACAGAAAGGTCACTGATGTAGACAAGACAACAAAGAGCAAAGCTTTTTCCGCTGGCAAATATAGTACATAAAGGTAACACGTACGTATCCCATTAGCATCTCATCACTGCAGCCTTTTATTGCACTGTGTACACATGAATCATGACGTACACAGCATCCGCAGCACAAGGACGTCTATTACATCCAGTAAGGTGATGAGAAGGATTCGAGACGTCATTTGCACGGGTTCTTGTCTCCTTGTACGGGTGAGGCATAAAGGGTAAATGGACTGCATTTATATAGCACCTTTCCACTCGAGCGCTCAAAGCGCTTTACATTGTATGCCTCACATTCACCCATTCACAAACACATTCACACACCAGTGCCCGTGGCTGCCACGCAGGGTACCACCCTGCTACCCGGAGCAAATTGGGAGCAACTTGCATAAATGCAGTTTGATGTGTGTAGTGTCACAATGTGTCACAATGACAATGGAAAATTCCTAGGTGGGCTTTAAAATACAGACATGTATATGTAGCCTACTCAGAGTTGTATTACGTAGACGTAGAAGTACTCTTGCAAATGTAATTACAACAGTTAGTTGTATGATACTATATGGTTTCAACTTCGTAATATCACACTACTAGTGTTGTAATTACATGTTTAAGAGTGCTTCGCTTCTACATATACTTTATACAACTCTGAGCCTACTACATTACACTTAGCTGACACTTTTGGGCTGACTTTGAGTTATTTAGGTACTGTGTATTGGTCACAGGCCCTGGAGCAAAGTGGGGTTAGGTGCCTTGCTCAAGGGCACTTCAGCCACGGATAGACGCCAGTGCTGGTAAAGCTGGGACTTGAAACTACAACTATCTGATCTAACCCAGGCCAGCGATCTAACCATTGAGCAATGAAAGCCCTTCTATGTACCTTCATTGTGCAGGTCCTCCTCCTTGCGTTGGCTGGTCTCCCGCTTGATGGCGGAGCGACGGTACACCACATGTACGCGACCCTTGACCTCTACTTCCTGTTGGCCTTTCTCCAGCGGCTCAATGAAGAACTCCTCGTTATCCGTACGAATGAGGCCCGCCTGCAGAGAGAGAGAAAGGGAGAGAGAGAGAGAGAGAAAGAGAAAGAGAGAGAGAGAGAGAGAGAGAGAGAGAGAGAGAGAGAGAGAAAGAGAGAGAGAGAGAGAGAGAGAGAGAGAGAGAGAGAGAGAGAACATGAGCTAGAGCACGGACATTCAATTTTATTTTCTCGTATGTTTTTCTGCCTGTGACTTGAATGTGCAAGGCACAAGGTCTTTTTTTTTTTTTTTTAATGTATGAATAAACGGGGAACAAAGCGTGAGCTAGAGCACGGACATTCCATTTCATTTTCTCGTTGCATGTTTTCCTTCTCCTCCACTTGTGACTTGAATGTGCTTGCTCTTTTTCAAAAAAAATATTGATGATTGAATTTGAGTTCCCATTGTTCATCCTGACTGCCTGACTGCCATAATGCAGCTTTTCCTTTCTATCAAGGCTGCAAACTCGCATTAGATCACATCCTTAGAAAGACTGCATACTGCAAAATAATCACATTCTTAGAAAGACTGCATACTGCAAAATAATGACAATCTTTGAAAGACTGCGGACTGCAAAATAATGACATTCTTAGAAAGACTGTACCTGTAGAGCTGCAAAAGAGTGAACAATACAGAGTATACTGAGACTAAGACTGAGACTGTACATGCAGAATGTAGTCTTCTTTAACTGTCAATCAAGAATGCACACACTCACAGTAAGTTGCAGACTGGACAGGCTGTAGACTGGAAAAGGTTGAAGTACACAGAGTGAATGCTCTACATACATACGCATCCATGTCCATCAAGGCTATGCATTCTCAGAAAGGTTGCAGACTACAAAAGAATGAATACCATACACCCATCGATGTGGAGTACAACAGAAGACTGAAATAAACAGAGTGAATGCTAATGTAGTCTTCTTTTCTTTACTATCAAGGCAACACACTCATAATAATATTGATGATTCAATACAAGTTCCAATTGTCACATTCTAAGATATACTGGAGACTGGAAAAAAGGATGTATCCCATGCAGTCAAAGGTACTGTTCGTATTATTCTTTATTTCTGTTACATAACTGCACCATGGGAGCATGTCAAGATCTCATCCACACATCAGCATCTTTCTTATCCTATCCTATCCACCGCTCCACTCTGTGTTGCCAGTGTACATAATGTCATACTGTGCTTTTAAGTATTGTGTTTGCTGTTTGGTGCGGCACTGTGTCATTGTTCTGAATTGTACAGTACAGGTGAAACCAAAGAGAAACCCTGTTGTTTACAAAGGCCAGAAAATTAGAGGGTGCTTTGGGTTGTCTATCATAGCTTTCACACAACACATCATTTTCAGCCTTCATTATGTCATGGGGACTGCCACTGTGGTTCGAGATGTCTTTGCCTTCGCCAGCAAGGAAAATGCTGAGCATACTGTGAAAGATCATCCAGCTGGAACGGGCCTCACATAAGTTTTCAGGCTGACAAGAACAGTACCAGTGCCCATTCCAACAACAGCAGTTACGTTCGGAACTAAAACAGTTAGCTGCGAACCACGTTGTTGTGAAAAAAATTCGCATCGCGAACCATCATTCCAGTTCTCTAACACTGCTGGCCAGTTCAAGATTAGGTGTGGGAACGGGCACCGCTATTAGTTAACAGTCAGACTCAACGCACCTACAGTAGGAGAGTGTCAATGAAAAGGAGGAGTTGGAGCATAGCTTAAACTTTAGGTTAAACTTATTTTTTCCTTGTCGCAAACCAGTGACTGTATCCAGTTGCTCTGACCGTCAATGCACTTTAGCAAAAGCATTAACCTCAGTCAGCACAGACTCACACCGGTAGTGCCAGTCAGGCCCGGATTAAGGCTAGGCATGGCTGTAGCCTAGGGGTCCCCACCTGCCAGTGGGCCCCCGATCAGACAAAGAAGGGGGGGCAATTTTGCGGAATAGCTGATGAGGTATTGACAGTTTCATCTATTATTAAATCCTCTCCCCAGTGGGCAAACAAATTATCCCGAATTTCCAGCTCAGAATTGTGAAACTGTTCGTGTAATTTTGTCACAGAATTTGTCTTCTGAAGGGGGCCTACCGTAACCTGTTGCCAAGAGGCCCCGGGCCACCTTGATCCAGACCTGGTGCCAATAAGGGTGTTGTAGTGAAGGGTATGAAGAGTTTCCCCACTGGGACTCGAACACGGGCTGAAACTAGAGCTGTGGCCACTACACCAAAGAGCCATACTCATTGGTGTGACAGTCAGAGCACCCCCAACCCACTAATGATGGTCCCAGCATCACAGAGGTATATCAGGAACCTTAAGGGGACCAAATTCTTCACATGATACTAAAAAGGTAAATGGACTGCCTTTATAAAGCACCTTTCCACACCTCCGAGCACTCAAAGCGCATTACATTGCATGCCTCAAGTTCAGGTTCACCCATTTGCACTCACATTCACACACTGGTGGCAGTGGCTGCCATGCAGGGTACCACCCGCATGCCAGCAGTTCGGGGGGGGGGGGGGGGGGGGGGGGGGGGGGGGGGGGGGGGGGGGGGGGGGGGGGGGGGGGGGGGGGGTTAAGTATCTTGCTCAAGGACATATTGATGGGGTCAGACTGGGCGGAGCTTGAACTTGCAACCCTAGGGTGGCCGAACAGACTCCTCTACCACCTGAGACACCAGCGCCCTCAAGGATTTCCTAACACTTTATAATAGTTGAGCCACTTTGACAGCAAACACATTCAATCTTGAGTTTAGAGCTCCTGAAACAATATTTCAATGTGCACAGTAAATGGTGCGGTGTTAATTCAACACTTATAGAGTTCATTTAAGTCCAAATGATACCAAATCAACTCTCTAAGTGTTAAATGAGCACTGCAGAATTTACTGTGTGAATGCATCCAAAGTTGCTTCAATCCAAATCTGCTTTGTAAAAAAAAGGTTATTGAAGAGATAGGCTTGGGTGTTAAAGAGATGGGTCATAGTTTGTATGAAACAGCACAACATATAGCCTTTCCCATCCCGATATCCACATGTCTCTCATGATACTAGCTAACCCCCACCTTCATCCACACCTTGACCTTAACACATGAGTGGTGGGAAACACAAGGAGGCCAAAATGTACAGTATTGTCTTACAGGGGGCCCATAAGCTTTAAGCAGTACTGCTTCTGGGAAACCCGGCACACGCACAAGCACACGCACACGCACACGCACACGCACACGCACACACGCACACACGCACACACCGTGTGGTCACAAACTGGCTAGCCAGGTGTGTGTGTGGAAAGAGGAAGAGAAATGGTTATGGAAAGCATGCACGCACGTCCCCATCCTTTATTTTAGGGGACAGCTAAGCTGTCATTTCAGCCTGGGAAAAAAGACCAGGATGGAATGAGGAGGAGAGGAGAGAAGAGAAGAGAGCAGAGGAGGGAAAAAAAGTTCCAAGAAGTCTCTCACAAGACGGAGAAGTTTGGCAGGGAGAAAGCAGGCAGATGCATATTTTTAGAGCTCCAGACAGACCTAAACTATACTTGGTCTTGAAGGATCAGCCCAGATCAGACATACGCACGCACACACACACACGCACGCAAGCACGCACGCACGCACGCACGCACGCACGCACGCACGCACGCACGCACGCACGCACGCACGCACGCACGCACGCACGCACGCACGCACGCACGCACGCACACACACACACGTTCAGGGCAGATCAGCTAAGGGCCACACAGCAGCATTGTCGCTGCTGGGTCCAA
>NC_085873.1:11968825-11973825 GCF_034702125.1 Engraulis encrasicolus
GGGCACATTTTATCGAAAGAAAATTGCCTACTTCAAGTGCTTCAACTTCAGTTCCATAACTTCTTTTTAAAAACATTTATACTTTGTGCTCTCCTCCCTCTTTCTTGCAAGAAAATGTGGACTGGCCTCTCTCTCTTTCTTTCTCGTTCTCACCCTCTCACTCGATACCTCTCCTCGGTCCTCCTCTCCTGCACCTCATCCATTTCCTGATGTCTTCTCTCTCTTTTGCCTTCCATCTCTTCTTCTGTTTATCTACTATACTTTCTCCATTTTCCCATGTCCTTTGGAGAGGAGTTTCCTTAGGGCTTCCGCACACCGGCTCCGACAAAGTGCTGAGCACTGCTCAGCTAAAATTCGATCCCATTGTTTTCAATAGAACCACGCACACTGGCGCCGATGTCCGCGGACATTCGCCGATGTCGGATAGCAATTAGAGACGAGTTCTATTTTGTCGGCGCCGCCCATTGACTATCAATGCAATGTTAGTGTGAAATTGGGTTTGGGGGTCCGAATTCTGTCGGAAGCAAAAGTGCGCCGCAGTGCTGTCGGAGCCGGTGTGCGGCCGGCCTTATTGAAAAATGTGCTTTCCCTTACAGACTGGGCCAGCCCATTGGACTGAGCTACTAATGATATCATAGAAAAGCAGGGCACTGTGTGACATGTTTATGACATGTCTACGGCACTGTCATGTCATACGCATGACACGGTTGTCAAGTTAAGTGTAACCGAGCTTTGCAATCAAAATGCATTCTAGTTGGATTTGTTTGAACCAGAATGCATTGTAATGTCACAATGCGTAAGCACGCTATGCAGATCTCCATTTTTATTTATTTTATGCTTCTCAGTTTCAAATACAGACAGAAAGACTTACCTTCAGCGTCATTGTATTCATAGTCTGATATCAAAAGTATTCACTGTCCAGTAGATTCACAATACAAGTAGACAAGATCCAAGTAACAGAGTTTGGCAGTAGATCATTGTGTGTGTATGTATGTGTGGCTGTAAAGGGGTGTGTGTGTGTGTGTGTCCTGTCTGTGTATCGCTGCACATGTCTTATTTTCTCTGTGTGTGTGTGTGTGTGTGTGTGTGTGTGTGTGTGTGTGTGTGTGTGTGTGTGTGTGTGTGTGTGTGTGTGTGTGTGTGTGTGTGTGTGTGTGTGTGTGTGTGTGTGTGTGTGTGTGTGTGTGTGTGTGTGTGTCTGTGTGTGTCTGTGTGTGTGTGTATACGTGTACGTGTACGTGTACGTGTACGTGTAGGCTACGTGTGCATGATGAGTGTGTTCTGTAACACACATCTTGACTCTATGGGTTCTACATGTGAGCCACCACTGACTGTTACATTTGTAGTACATGTGTGTGTGTACTTGTGTGTACATGTGTGTCTGCCTGCCTGCCTGTCTGCGTATCGCTCCAATGGAAAGCACAGCGGAGGAAATAAAAAAAATAGACGAGAGAGGTAGCTGCCGGAAGAGAGAGAGAGAGAGAGAGAGAGAGAGAGAGAGAGAGAGAGAGAGACAGAGACAGAGACAGAGGCAGAGGCAGAGGCAGAGGGCAGGGGGGGTGAAAGTATAGAGCAAAAACATGATTTTTAAAACAGCAGTGGAACAACGCCCCCGTCATGCCATAAGTTCACATGAGACCATTTTTAAAACATGCGGTCTTACACATGGGGCACAGAACAAGGCTCTCTGGCTTTGAAAGCAGTCTTTCCGAGTCTGACTTGAAAAAAAAACCCTGAAAGGGAAAACACACAAGGTCACACAACAGTTGATCTCCATGACACAGGTCTACACAACAACGTGCCACATGCTGCGTGGCGTTCATACCGGTTTCATTACGGTCTCGGGAAAATATTTGTGTAGTCTGTTACAGTGTTCTGGTGCCACTAGGTGGCACTCTAAGACAGAATATAGATATACAGCCTAGGTCTACAGAGCGGGCCAGTTTTAGCTAGTGCAGGAGAGCAAGCAAGCTGTAACTGTACGTGCTGCAAGTTATTCGAATAAAGCTCACGGAGTTATTCGACATCTGCCTCATGACTGATATCTTTCAACATGGTGTCAGAAGTCTAACCCAGATGCCTTTTGGACACATGAGCAAACGGTGGGCAGACTAGAAATCCGATTTAAACCAGAAGGAAGAAAGTTGCTCTCAGAATGGCGTATCACATTCCAGTTCCGGAGCCCATGGACATGAAGGGCGATATGTTCAACAATTGGACATTTTTCCGAGCGCAGTGGGATAACTACGAAATCGCAACTGGATTAGACAAAAAGCAAAACAACATTCGCGTGGCCACGCTGCTATCAGTAATGGGGAAAGAATGCCACCAACTGCAGCGTCATCTTCACATGCCTGACGCAGACCGGGCAGATCCACAGAAAGTCCTAGATGCACTACAGAAACACTTCGAACCGACCAGAAACGTGATCTACGAAAGGTTTGTGTTCAACAATTGTAAACAAAGCCAAAATGAGACTGCAGACCAGTACATAGCCAAGCTAAGAAAGCTAGCCGATACTCGTGATTTTGGCTGCCTGAGAGATGACTTACTCCGAGACAAACTTGTCATAGGCACGAAAGATACGAACGCGCAAGCTCGGATGCTGCGCGAGCCGAAACTGACATTGCCTCTAGCTGTTGATATGTGCCGTGCTAGTGAACAAACTTCGGCTCAAATTAAGAAAATTGCTGGCGATGATCAGCAAACCATCAACTACGCGTCACGAGGACGGTCGCCAGGGGCAAAGGGGAAGTAAACAGCTAAATGTGCCAGAACACACAGACAAAAACCATCGCATACAAAACACATGTCGTTACTGTGGCACTCTACACGGCAAGGCCAACTGTCCAGCTTATGGTGTACTATGTAAAAGCATGTGGAAAACGAAATCATTTTGCAAGAGTCTGCCAACAAGCACAGCGCAAGCCACAACTGAATCTAAGTCGAAGAGGATGAGAGGGATGATGAAAGTGAGTCAATGCTTTATCTTTCTCACATAAATTTCATGCAAGCCAACAAGAACAAGGTGGTTCATACACCTGAAATTATCCCCACACCAATGACGAAATGGTTAAATATGACCCCTCACATGTCATAAAATGCCAACTAGACACTGGTTCCACTGTGAATGTTATTGGCTTCCGAGACCTACAACGCCTGCTCCAAGACGGCAATCCGCCCCTGTCACCAAGCAAGGCCACTCTCAAACTGTATGATGGGACCCTGATACAGCCGAAAGGGGAATGCAGTCTCAAGGCAGAACATGATGGCAACGCATACATCCTGAGATTTCATGTAATGGAGACATCACAAACCCCTCTGCTCTCAGCAGACACCTGCCTACGACTCAATTTACTCCAGATAACCAGCAGCCACGTCGTACACAGTATTGAGGCAGGGCAAGCAGACAGCGCCACCATACCTAAAACAACAACAGAGGAGCTCATGGCCTCATATGATTGACGTGTTTGACGGCTTGGGATGCCTCCCTGGGAGCTCCATCTGAAGGTCGACCAGCGCATAAGACCTGTGCAGCAGCTCCCTCGCAGGGTCCCGATTCCCATCAAAGACAAAGTCACCAAGGCCATAGAGGACATGGAAAAAAGGGGCATCATTGCCAAAGTCACAGACCCAACTCCATGGATCAGTATGGTGGTGGTGGAAAAGAAGGACAAGCTCCGCATTTGCATCGACCCCACAGTACTGAACAAAGCTTTACTTCGATCGCATTACCAGATACCGACAATAGAGGAGATTCTTCCTGAAATAGCCAAGGCAAAGACATTTTCAGTCTTAGATGCAAAAGATGGCTACTGGCAAATACAGCTGGATGAGGCAAGCAGCTATCTCACTACATTCTGGACACCTTTAGGGCGCTACAGGTGGCTCAGGATGCCTTTTGGGATCAAGCCAGCGGCCGAAGAGTATCAACGACGACAACATGAGGTGCTGCAAGGACTCAAGGGTGTTGCGGTGATAGCAGATGACATTCTTGTCTATGGATGCGGCGACACCAACGAAGAAGCGATGAGAGACCATGACAACAATCTCGCAGCCCTCCTCTCACGAGCCAGGTCAGTCAACCTAAAGCTAAACAAGAAAAAACTCAGATTAAAGCTCCCCAGTGTGACATACATGGGACACCTACTCACCACTGAGGGATTATGCCCAGATCCAGACAAGGTAGCTGCAGTTCAGAACATGCAAACGCCACATGATGTGAAATCTCTTCAACGATTACTTGGATTTGTCAACTACCTCTCCAAATTCTTGCCCCACTTGTCAGATGTCTGTGAGCCCCTCAGGCGTCTGACCGACAAGGATGTCGAATGGGCTTGGCTCTCACAGCATGAAGAAGCACTGTGCTGTATCAAACAGCTCGTGACACAGCATCCTGTCCTTAAATACTATGACCTTGACGAAGAGGTCACCCTGCAATGTGACGCAAGTGAAACAGGCCTGGGAGCAGCCCTCCTTCAAAATGGACAGCCTGTAGCCTTTTGCCTCAAGGACGCTGACGCCAACTGAACAGAGGTACGCACAAATTGAAAAAGAATGCCTCGCCATTGTCTTTGCATGTGACAAATTCGATCAGTACCTCCATGGCAGGGATCATATCACTGTTCACAGTGACCACAAGCCCCTCGAAGTAATTTTCAAGAAGTCATTGCTCATGGCACCAAAGAGACTGCAACGGATGTTGCTCAGACTACAGAGATATCAGATACACCTGCTGTACAAACCGGGCAAGGACCTCCATTTAGCTGACTTCTTGTCCAGAGCCCAGCAAGCTAATGTGGAACACCCACAAATGCAGACACCGTCCTCTGTATATGCCATGGGACTGACGTCAGCAGACCTTGAACGTGTTAGTCACAGCAGCAACACGAACATCACCACAAAGACACTGGAGACCATCAAGACACACACTGCTCAAGACCCAGTGGCCCAAGCGCTGAACAGACACATCAGCAAGGGCTGGCCAGACCACATACAAG
>NC_085873.1:11988825-11996325 GCF_034702125.1 Engraulis encrasicolus
CAAGCCTCCCCACTGCGTCTTCCCCGAAAGCCCTACACATACACACACACAGACACAGACACAGACACAGACACAGACACAGACACACACACACACACACACACACACACACACACACACACACACACACACACACACACACACACACACACACACACACACACTCCTTCCAGCCTCATAAACACACTGGCCGCAGACTGGGCCTTCCTTTGGAGGTGAGGGGCCGACCATGGAGTTCTGCCTCTCTCTCGGGGAGGATAAGGTGCATTCTCTGGCTCTGTGTGTGTGTGTGTGTGCATGTGTGTGCGCGTGTGTGTGTGTGTGTATATGTGTGTGTGTGTGTGTGTGTGTATATGTGTGTGTGTGTGTGTGTGTGTGTGTGTGTGTGTGTGTGTGTGTGTGTGTGTGTGTGTGTGTGTGTGTGTGTGTGTGTGTGTGTGTGTGTGTGTGAGTGTGTGTGTGTGTGTGTGTGTGTGTGTGTGTGTGTGTGTGTGTGTGTGTGCGCGTGTGTGTGTGCATGCACGCTTGTGTGTGTATTGAGGTGTATTGATAACCAGAGCCAGCATCCCTGCTGTCTTCAAAAGTGCAGAAGCTAATTCAGATTGAGGGCAAAAGGGAGAACTGCAGTGCAACCGCCTGTAAAAACAGTGCCGTGTGTGTGTGTGTGTGTGTGTGTGTGTGTGTGTGTGTATGTGTGTGTGTTTGAATGCTCATTAGGAAGTCCTTTGAGCACTGCATGGCGCTGTCACAGATTAAGAAAGCCCCAAACAAGGGTAAAGAAACACTTAAACGCTCCACATGGAGAGAAAAAAAGAAAAGAAAAAAACATAACAACAATTCAGCTCAGTAAAATAGCCCAAAGCAGAAAAGGGCAACAATAGTTTCTTCTATGACTTGCTTGCTTGTTTGCTTTCTGGTTTCGCCGTGCTGCTTTATTGATCAAATGAGAACATTTCAAGTAAACAAGTCAGGTAAAGGGCAGAGCAGTGCAGTGAAAAGAAGTATTTTATTTTATTGACGCTTGTTTTGACCTGTTTTAGTTGTTCTCTGTCTATCCTTTGTTTAATGTGGTCAATATTTGGTCACATACATTTAGTACACAGTGAATAGCACACATCCGACAGATTGTAGATGCCATGTGATTGATAGTCAATAGCTGTTGGGAACATGCACGCCGTGTGTCTGTGTGTGCGTGTGCGTGTGCGTGTGCGTGTGCGCATGCGCATGTGCGTGTGCGTGTGCGTGCGCATGTGCATGTGCGTGTGAGTGTGCAAAGGGGTCACTTGTCCTCATTTAATTTCATGTATTAGGTTTGAGACCCTTTCAGATGACTTTGTACTGAACCCAGCCCAATCTGTCAGCAGCCCTGTGTGTGTGTGTGTGTGTGTGTGTGTGTGTGTGTGTGTGTGTGTGTGTGTGTGTGTGTGTGTGTGTGTGTGTGTGTGTGTGTGTGTGTGTGTGTGTGTGTGTGTGTGTGTGTGTGTGTGTGTGTGTGTGTGTGTGCGTGCCAAACATTCACTACATTGATTGATCGATGGCGGTGTCACAATGGAAGTTCCCAGTGTCGCTCACTGTGCATCGCTCATCATTGACACTCATCTCTGACATTCACCACTATCAATTCACAGACCAAAAAAACAAGAGTACACACTGAGACACAGTAGTACCGCTGATTGTGTGCGGTACCCAGGGGTGTCAAAATAGGGGGGATGGTATCGGATGGGAGTCAACAGGGACCTACATATGAGGAGGCCCCACAGTTATTCAAAGGGTTTTTAACATATGCCTATTGCATACAGCGTACATATCCTATGTAAATGGGGTCAGCTGGAACTTGGTTGTACATAGGGCCCAGACTATGGTGCGATGCCCCTGATTGTACCATACTACTGTAACTAATGCAAAGCTGAAGCGCTACCCTCTTAAGGAATGTAAAAACCCATGAGGGTCCCTTTTAAAGTCATGTATTATCACAAATGATCTGTTTCGGTAATGAAAGCAGCAGGGTTGTACCTCGACACATCATGTGGAGCTCCTCGAATTTGTTTCATGATGCCTCATTGACGTGACGTCACATTGGCCTGGCAGACAGTTTGGCACTGATGTGCCTTCTTAGATAGTAAACAGTAATAGCAGAGGTAGTGAATTCCTACTCCTTTATTCTCTCTGGTAGGGGTTTGCGATATGACGATATAAAATCACCAATCTTGAAATCAAGTAGAAGATGGTCAAAAAACTGCCGAAGTGAAGAAATCGTATAGATCACCTTGGAGTGAGGATCCAAGGAGTGAAATAATCATGACATTTTTGCCATATCGCCCACCCCTACTCTATAGTAATATATCCTGTGAATTTGCGAAATCCCATTACAAATGCCATTACACATGTCCATCACTGTTGTATCACTGATGACTGCCATTTTAGAGTCCAGACAAAAAAGGGGCAGTTGCCTGGCCAGTTCAGAAATCAATGGCGTACTAAATAATGATGATTTTGAAGGTCGCAGTCAGAAAGGTCACAAAACAAATGATGCAATATTACAGTATACGGTTGCAAATCGCAATCATTGTTATATCCCAGATCTCTACCATTTCAGAGAGCAAAAGCAGTTTGATTGGCTAGTTGTTCCGAAATCAGGGGTGTTATAAATATGATGCTTTTGAAAGTCGCAGTTACAGTAGAAATGTCTGTTGTTAAGTCACTGATCAGCGGCATTTCAGGGACAAAAGCAGGGTGCATTTGAGAGGTCAGTTATCACAGCAATAGCATAATTAACACAACACTTTTGAAGGTTGCAGTTAGAAATGAATGATTGAAGGTTGCCAAATCAATAATGGAAAGACATGAAACTACAAATGTTCATCACTGTTCATCAGAGACCCAAAACCACACGCATTTGATACATTTGATATCGACCAGGAGATCAGTGGTGTCATTAGCACAATGGTTTTCAAGGTCGCAGTATGAAATATGTAGGTGGTAAGAGGTCATTCTGTAGACAGACCAAGGCCTGCTTATCTTTTTACTCTCTAATGACTCTGGTGAGTCATTACTCACACGTTTTGTATGTGTGTAAATGTCAACGCAGAGTCGACAAACCCCAGTGTCTCACAGTGTGTGTGTGTGTGTGTGTGTGTGTGTGTGTGTGTGTGTGTGTGTGTGTGTGTGTGTGTGTGTGTGTGTGTGTGTGTGTGTGTGTGTGTGTGTGTGTGTGTGTGTGTGTGTGTGTGTGTGTGTGTGTGTGTGTGAGAGAGAGAGAGATCTAGGCATCACGGCACACTATCACGGCACACTTAAACATTACAAATGGCTGCTGAGAAAGAAAAAACAAAACTACACCAACACAACCCTTGACAAAATTGAAGAATATTTAAATAGTAATCAAGTCTGGGAGGTGTGGAATGGTTTGAGTAAAACAAAGTCCCCAGACTTACCAATACAAGATGGTGAAATCTGGAAAGCACATTTTGAAACTCTGTACAAAGAGATCCCTCCCCATGAACTACATTCAAATTACAAAACAATCAAATGCAAAATTAAACATCTAAAAGCGAATAAATCTTGTGGCCCCGATAACATTAGAGGAGAAATTATTAAAAACAGCATCCCTGAGCTGCAAGGGACCATATTCCAATCAGGCTTTAGAGCCAATCATAGCACTGAAACAGCACTAACCAAAATAATAAGTGATCTTAGGCTCAGCACTGCTGCTAACAAAGTTTCAGCACTTATCCTCCTCGACCTCAGTGCAGCCTTTGACACGATAGACCACAACATACAAATTGACCGCCTTGAATCTTGGGTAGGACTGTCTGGCCGCGTCTTAGAGTGGTTCAAAAAGCCCCTGGGCTCCATCATCAGAGAGCACAATGTTGATTTTCATAGCTATGCCGATGACACACAATTATATATCTCTGTTGAGCCTAGCCAAACCACTGCCATTCATGCCTTGACTAAATGCATGTCTGCCATCACAGATTGGATGAACAGTAACTTCCTAAAATTAAATGAGGATAAAACTGAAGTGTTGCTCATTGGGCCAAAGGAAAAACGTGCAAAACTCAAGCCTAGGTGACCTAAGCATGCACATTAAAGATAAGGTTACTAGCCTAGGTGTGGTCATAGACTCGGATTTGAGCTGTGAGCCTCACATCAACAAGATAACAAAATCTGCTTTTTTTTCCATCTTAGAAATGTCAACAAAGTGCGCGGCTTGGCCCCCCGACAAGACGCTGAAAAACATATTCATGCCTTTGTCACCAGTAGGCTAGACTACTGTAATGCTCTCTTCTCACAAATTGCAACTCATTCAAAATTCTGCGGCAAGAATCTAACAAGAACCAGAATGAGAGAGCACATCAGACCTGCACTGGTTACCTGTTTCATACAGAATCGACTTTAAGATTCTGCTGACAGTATTTAAAGCATTAAATGGACTTGCCCCTAGTTATATCTCTGACATGCTCTCTTTTTATGCCCCTGCTCGACCTCTCAGGTCCACTGATGCCAAGCTGCTAAGGACCCCCACCCCCCTGCAAAAGAAGATTGGCGACGCCGCGTTCGTTTGCTATGCGCCCAAGAGATGGAACGCCCTCCCCATCGAGATCCGATCAGCCAGCTCCGTCGACTCCTTCAAGAAGCAGCTGAAGACCCACCTTTTCATCCTTGCCAACTCCTAGCTGCCAAGGCGTCACAGTGTCCCAGCTGCCGCAGCGTCCTTACTGCTCACAACCAGCCCTGGCAGGGGGCTCCCCTTGTGGCCGCTGATCTCTGCCTGAGGTTTCTTCCTGGCTATAGGTTTTTTTCTCAGACCTCATTGAGCTTTTTTCCCCCCTACAAACTATGATTCAAGCGAAAGGGAGTTTTCCTCACCCCTGATGCCACCAGGGGCCGCATCTGAGCGCCCAATCTCTGCATGACTATCTATGACTTATGATAGACCCAGCCACTATGGACCTTACGCATCTAAGAATCCCGGTCCTAACCTACGTTGACCCTATGACTCTACGATCTCTTTCTATCTCTTCTTCCTCTGCCTTCCTGCTATCTCTGCCTCTCCTCTCTTCCTCTCCTTTTAAATCCATCTCTAACAATTATGTTCTTTTTTTCTCATTTGTTAAGCACTTTGAGTTGCATCTCTTGTATGATACAGTGCTATACAAATACAATTATTATTACCAATGTATCTTCAACCAATTCTTTGGCAATACAAAATATTTTTGTCATGCTAATAAAGCTAATAGAGAGAGAGAGAGAGAGAGAGAGAGAGAGAGAGAGAGAGAGAGAGAGAGAGAGAGAGAGAGAGAGAGAGAGAGAGAGAGAGAGAGAGAGAGAGAAAGTGACTAATTACAAGCATTGCTAACATGTGCTGATGGTTTATGATTGCATAACGTCTAGCTTGTTTACATGTAAGAATAACTGGTGTGTCACGTTTTAAACCACCCACCTTGCCGAAGTTAATTATTCTAAGGTGCGCTACAATAGAGCAATTGTAATCATGAAGCATATTTTAGGACATGGGCTGGACTGAGGCCCAAGACACTCTAATGCTGAATTGAATGAATCAACATTAATACATATTATTAAATGTTATTACACCATTTATCCCACTCTACCTAATGAGGTAACTATACCGTAACTGTGAACCCTTATGTTACGTGTGCCCCACTTACTTTTAAATGTCCCTTTTTAGTAAGCCTACATATCATGCATCCATGCATATATCTTTCTCTGTTAACACCTTAGTGCAGCGCAATGGCTCTCTGTAATGTTATAGCAATTTAGTTATGATGTAGTTAAGCATTTTCAGCAAGTGAATAGGAGGCTACAAGTAAGTAAGAGGCTACTATCATTGAACTCAGTGTTTAATGTTTGAATTTGTTAGTGAGTTATCAGATAACACAAACCCACTTCCAATTTTCCTTATGCATGTGTGTGTGTGCGCCTGCGTGCTTGCATTTATTTAATCTTTTTCTGGAAGTGTATCTGGACCCTCTTCATCCATAACCATTTAGACAGCACACACACACACACACACACACACACACACACACACACACACACACACACACACACACACACACACACACACACACACACACACACACACACACATCGGCATTTCACCCGGTGGTGCACCGTAAATATCCTGGGACGAAAAAAATCAATGTCGATTTAATGAATGATTTCATTGTGTGTGCATACGTGTCTGCCAAACAGTACCAATGGCGGTATTGAATAGTCCCCTCTTTAAAAAGAAGAAGAAAAAAAGAAAAAGCAACACAGAGAAAAAGCAATGGGCCAGATATGGAGGAAGGCAAAGAAGGACTGGCCCCTATTTTCCCTGGGTGTTGAGGTCGGAAATTGAAACCAGACCAGAGTGCTGAGCTCTACAACACTAGGTAAGCACTAGGGCCCAAGTCACAGCACAGTCACACACACACACACACACACACACACACACACACACACACACACACACACACACACACACACACACACACACACACACACACACACATACATACACACACACACACACACACACACACACACACACACACACACACACACACACACACACACACACACACTACTAAGGCCCCCAAGTCGCAGTCACAGAACAGGGTTCAGTGACTTCAGTTATGTAGGCCTATATTCCTTTATGGTCGGGTATGTGTCTGCATAGCTGTATATTGTGCAAATGGTATGTGTCTATAATATGGTCTATCCACCTTAAAGACGTAGGGAAACGGTTTCTCTTGGCAACGAGCCAACGCCAATGACACTGTCAAGAAGGAACGCTACAATATGGACAACATGGAGGCGAGTTTTGTGTCGGAGGTGGTAGACGAGTCTCCTCCGTCGTACATTTTTTATTTAGATGAGGAAAGTGGGGGGGAAGACGTGGAAGAGGACGCCTTGGAAACAGAACATTTCGGTGTAGAAGGCATACAACCATATATGTTTGAGCCCTTGCCTCGCAACGCTGTCAGCATCACTCCTGCCGAGGAAACAGACGTCCACCCCCGTGAACACTGGGACGTTACTCAATGGTAAAGTAATAAAGAATAAAAGAATTACATTCCTGTGTAAAAGTATGATTATTGTCAATATTTAATGTAGGGAGGGGGGCCGGATGAACAGTCATATCATTACAACTGTACAGTTACGTACATGGATTAGGCTAGCCTACATTGAATGATAGACCACCTGTTGATCACCGTCATAAAAGTCGCTAATTGTTGAACCTTTGGATGTGAATCCAATAATATTTGCATTTAACATTGTAATATAATAATACACGATATTATTGCATATGCCTCACATCCAGGTGTTCCTGTGACAACTGTGTCAACGTGCCCTCAGGTCCTGAGAAAGTGTGTTGTAAGGAGGTAGACCAGGTTAGATTTTCCATTTCATTTTTGGAATTAACATAGAGCAAAACAGAGTAAACTGTATGTCTTTTCATGAATTTGCCATTATATTGTACATTTGTGA